>NW_006239567.1:121735-139839 GCF_000226075.1 Solanum tuberosum
TTAATCCTGTTGGGATCACTCACAACTAGGGGTGGACCCACCCTTGGTCAAGGGGTGTGACACCCCTTCGTCGGAAAATTACATTGTATATAGAGGTCAAATTTTGGTTTTATATATATATATATAGATATAGATATAGATATATATAAGTATTGACACCTTTTAAAACAAGTTGAAGGTTTAGTCTACTAGTTTAGGGGTTGCAAAAATTCTATGAGGTTGTAGGTTCAAGCCCTACTCGCCTTGTTATAAATTTTTTTACTACAATCATTGACACCCCTTAATGAAAATTCTGGATCCGCCACTGCCCACAACAATGAGCCTGTTATAAGTGTGTTCAGGAAGTGGTGGGAAATAAAACCCAAAGAACAAAGTCCACCAATGGATCTTGCACATCACATCCATTTTCATATGGTACGAATTGTGGAAGCAAAGATGTGCATGTCGATATGGAACACAAAGAAAATTGCATAATACTACAATGGTGTTCCAAGGGATATGGTGTATTAGGAACATTGTTTCTAAACTTGTCCCCCCCCCCCCCTCTAATATTGTTACATTGTGGACTGATTTTAGTGATATTGCAGAAAGGATCAAAACCAATACAAAATTTGACTCAAGTCAAATGGAGTCGCAAAAGGGCCGCTTGCTTAATATTATTTATATAATAATAATAATAAGAAATCTATAAACAAAAATAAAAAAACGAAAATCTTTTTAAAGTCAGCACTGATGGAAGTTTTATATTGGATATAGGAAGCGCTGGAATTGGAGGAATAGCAACGGACTACGGAGAGATGGTGATGGCCTTTCAATTCTTGAGGCATGTACCAGCAACAACATGGCAGAAGCATTGGCAGCTGAATTTGGCGGGGAATGGTGTAGCCAGCAAGGCTTAACTAATTTCACTCTGGAGCTAGACTCCATGATCATTGTAAATATGGTGAACAACAAGAGCAGAAACAACTTCAAACTTAGGCAAATCATCGACAATATCATTGAGATAGTGGATCAATCGAATGCCCAAGTGACTCACTGTTTTAGAGAAAGCAATCAAGTTGTGGACTTTTTAGGGAAAAGGGCTGCTAGGCTGAACCAAACGATGATTCTAACATCTTTTAGGCAACTTCCCGAAATGGCTAAAGGTGCATACTTTTTGGACAAGTGTCAAATGCCTTGTATTAGAACAAAATTTGATAAGGCTAATTTTTTGTTAATTGATTCGTATGTATATGAATCTGCCAGAAGATTTATATCCTCCTATGTGAGATTATGATCTTCTTGCTCTTGAGATGACTAGCTCACCATGGTGTTGTAATGGAGGTAAGGCTTTAGCCTCCCCTCCTTTTTTTGTATCTCATAAATACAACACAACCCAGATATACTAGGTAATTTTAATTTTTAAAAAAAAGAAAAAGTCAGGCCATTTCCAGATGTTGCTGGATTGTAGTAAACGCGAAGACCATGAACACCTTTTGTTATTCTAAGAGAAAGAGAAGGGATATAGAAGAAATGAGAAGCTTGGTTGGGGTTTATAGTAATTACAGTATGTAAATCTTTGCTAAGTGTATAACTACACGATCAGAATCCTAATCAAATCAATCCTAATTACTGAAAATCATATAATATCTCAACACTCCTCCTCAAGCTGAAGTGTACATATCATAAGCTCCAAGCTTGTTAGAAATGTATTCAACGTCCTCAGAGGGATTTAGTGAAAACATCTTCTAATTGATCATTCAAGTTAACAAAGATGGTGGCTAAGCATCCAAACTCGATCTTTTGTCTAATGGAACGGCATGTCACCTCTATATGTTATGTCCTCTCATGAAAAATAGCATTTGTTAGAAATGTGAAGAGTAGCTTGATTGTCACATATTAGTTTCATTTGTTTGACATCTAAACATCTTAATTTGAAGTGCCCTTCCCCATTTTCCCTTCTAAAAAAATATCTTGAAGTTGTTTCAACCAGATAAGCTCACAAGTAGCAAGAGTCGTAGCTCAATATTCTACTTCAGCACTATATCTGGCAACAACATCTTGCTTCTTACTTTTCCAAGAGAGCAAGTTCCCTCCAATCATGAGACAATATCTAAAAGTGGAATGTCTATCTGATGGAGAACTTGGCTAGTCTGCATCAGAATACCCAACAATGTCAAAGTGACCCTTATCTTCATATAACAAACTTGTCCTGGAGCTCCTTTTATGTATTTGTTCCAATGCTTTTACACAGTGTTTGGAAACTGATGGACGATGGTTACTGCAAATAAAATATCTGGCCATATGATTGTGATATAATTCAACTTGCCAACCAATCTGCGATATTTGCTACAATCTTCCAATAGCTCCCCCTGTCCAGGAACAAGTTTGACATTTTGATCCATATCATCAACAAGTTTACAATCTGCCATGACCGTCTTCTCTAATGTATCCAAATCATACTTTCTTGGAACAATTGCAATGCCGGTGGTGGATTGTGCAACTTCAATCCCCAAGAAGTACTTTTAAGTTTCCCAAATCCTTCGTCTGAACAATGTCAGTCATCAGACATATGTTGCTTTAGTTCTGAATTCAGTCCTGATCATTACATGTTATGACGATGTCATCAACATAGACTACTAGATTATCATACATTTATCTATAAAATCATGACAATAAAAAACAGAAAGATCTGCTGCACTATGATTCATTCCAAATCGTAAAATCACCAAACTGAATCTACCAAACCATGCTCTTGTAGATTGTGTTAATCCATAAGGTGATTGCTTCAGATGACATACCATGTATGACTCCTCCTGATTAACAAATTCTGATGGTTGCTCCATATATACCTCCTCGAATAGCTCTCCATGCAAAAAGGAATTTCTGATATCCAATTGATGAAGTGTCCAATGATGTATTGCTGATAAGGAGATGAATTGTTAAAAAGACGTAATTTTGGTAACCGGAGAGAATGTTTCACCATAATCAAGGTCATAAATCTGTGGATATCTTTTGGCAACAAGCTGAGCCTTCAGTCAATCTTAACATAAAGAGCTACTTGACTGTATAGACCCAACGACATCCAACCATGGCTTTACCCTCATGTAACTAAACCAATGAACAAGTGTTATTAGCCTCCATAGCATTCATTTCTTCTATCATGGCCTCTATCCACCCTGGATGAATGCTTCGCTAACAGTCTTTAGGTATAGGAACAGAAGGCAAAGTGGATTCAAAGTGGGTGAAGAGGGAAGAATAAGTTTTAAAGTTTTTTGGAGCACGCGATGAACCTGAAGTCTATGCTTTCCACCATATTCAGATCTCCTGCTCACAAATGGAAGAAGTAGCATAGCTGTTACAACTAAAAGGTGGTAGAGTGATATGGGATTAAGGTTTGCGAGAAATATACCAGACAGAAGATGAGCTAGTTCCAAATTTTGATGACCCTACTATACATAAACATTGTAGCGGAACAGGAAGTTCTGGCTCTGGCCCAAAAGGAGGAAAGGAGCTTGTATTGTAGAGAGAAAAATTGAGTTTTCATGCTTATCAATTGGGTCTCTATAGCACCATAGAAGATATCCTTCTCTATTTGGCTGGTAGCGAGAGAGGTAATTCTCATCAAACAATTTGAGGAAGAAGGAGATAACTTATATCAACTGGTGCTTCATGTGCGAGAGATTGGGACAGAATATAGACCACATACTGTGAAATTGTTAAACTGTAAGTCAAGGATGGTTGAAGGTGCTTGATGTAGTTAGCATAGAGTGGGTGATGCCAGCCACAGTGAAGTACATGTTGAATAGCTAGATTTATAAAAGATGAACTAGAGCATGAGGTACAGCTCCTTTAGCGCCAATGTGGTTCATTTGAAGGGAGACAAATAGGAGAGCTTTTTCAGGTATGCAGAGCACTTCTGTATAGATGAGAGCAAGCATATTGTTCTTATTTAATTTTAGGAGCACGTACAAAGTTCAGATAACATAGATTATTTCGTGCTTTTGTAGAGTATCATATTTTTGGGTAAAATTCTCTACTTTTTGTCTGTCTTTTGTATACGAAAGGAAAAAAAAAGATTCTTCTCCAGTCCAGATAAAATCTTTACCTAATCTGAATAAAAGACAAAAAAATAGATTGTATCTGGTGACATAAAAGGATCAGTCAAATACTTCCTCCATGGACTAAGACCTGGTGACCAATGAGTTGTAACCATAACTGGTCATCAACTTCACTTAATAAAGATGGAGAACCAAGTTTATGTTCAAAGATAAAGAATGTATTTGCCACAATATCTGTCGGCTATTACCTGGGTTTGCAGATGACTGCCCTGGGAAAAGAGGCAAATGTTTTCATCAAAGTAGCTAAAAATATCCACTTTGGGGCACCAAGCTAACAGATAACTGGTGGTATAAATAACAGTGGTAACAATTTTATAATGATATAAAGCTCACTTTTCTATTTATTGGATTTGCAAAGAGAGAAGAAAATAGACAGATCAATGACTTGCGTGTATTATTATTGTAAATAGGAAGTGTGGATAAACGTCCAACAAAGTCCTGACTTATTCTTAAACTTTTCAAAATAGTGGCTTGAGGATTCTTACATATGCTAGCTTATTCCCATATCCAACAAAATACAGGCTTGAGCATCCATGAGTACAGCATTATGCATATTGTAGATAAATTTGAGTCCTGACCTGATTTGAAATAGCAAAAAGAGCCTTCAAGGACTCCTTCCTCGTGCGATCATCTCTGGCAAACTCTAACATGTTCAAAAGCTGTTGAGCTCCACCAATCTCAACTATTTTCATCCTTTTCTCGTCTAGGAAGCAAAAAAGCACAGGGATAAAAGATTCCCTAATAAGAATCTAATAAAATTTCATGATCTGTTCAAATAGCTGTTGAATATATTTCGACTAGAGACTTTGCACTTCGAGTAAAAACTGTAAACTATATAGTCGCTAGTTGGTTACAAGATATCATATGTTTTAGATACTTAAAGACTAGAAAAATGCTATTTAAGAAATACATCTGCCTCGTCATAGTACTAGGAAAAGGAACAACAATAAAATACAAGTTGATTAGGATACTAAAATCTAAGGTAATACAGTAGTCTCATCTTATATTGGGACAATGAAACAAATTTCCTAATTCATACAATTAACCAGTAGAGAGTTCCATTAGCTTTAAGTTTCAAAGGAAGGTTATACAGTCAATGAATCATGAAGGATGGGGAAAACATCTAGATGCAAGAGACTACTCCACTCCACAAAGTTGTCCAGGGTGTAGATTATTAATATCAAAGAGGATGCAGAGGAGTTTAACGATATCAGTTAAATTCAAATGAGCTCCTAACAACAAAAAAGGATGATCAACCTAGGTTCACTGAATTCATAACTCACAGAATTATTATTTTGGCTTTCAGATGCCAACTATAGTTTTTCTTTGCTGCTATATCTTTCCACCATCCTTAAAATATTAAATGATAGCTCCTTACTGCTCTTAAATCAAAGACATATCTACACCTATTACTACTAACATCAAATTCCTGATATTGTATACCTAATTGCCAACATATACTAGAACCCATTAAAGAATTACATACACATAACTTCTCAATTTCTAAGTACTGTGACCCAAGCTTACCATCTATAGCAAAACGAGCTAATCTGGACGCACCCATTCTCTTAAATAAGGGATCCTTGACTTGTAGAAGTGAGACAGACTGCTGCGTCAGATTGTCTCCTATTTAAATCATACATTAATATGCCAAAGACAAATGAGACAAGGCAGGAAATTGAATATGGTGTAATTGATTCATGTAACCATAGAAATGAGAATAGAAAATTTGATACCCAATAACAGTAGCAGTCCCAGGAAAAATTAAATTTAAGAGCCATCCTACTTTTCTTTGAGCTTCCTGTTCTATTGAGTGTTCATCTAGAAAATCACACAACATAAATCTCAAAGCAGTCCAATGGTATGAACCCGCATGAGGGAATAGCAAGTTTCCTCAAAAGATACAAATTGAAACCAAAATAGAAGAAAAAAAAATTTAATAACAGCTAGAGAAACATTGAAGAAGTATACAAGATTCCCAATTTCTACAACTGCGGCATAGTATTACAACCCATCAGAGATATGATATATTTGTTACCTCTCCCAAAGCTGGAAGTAGAAAAACGTCGGGGTTGTAAATTGATAGGCGTTCTCCTCCATTAACATCATTACAGAAGTATATCATGGTAGATGAAAAATGCGAAGTGCTGATAGTCGTAAGTTGAGGAATATGAAAAGTCAGGTGGGTTTTAGATTTAAAGGACCGTACTGGGCTGAGTCGCGCTGCTTTTGTACTCATTTTATTTTTCATTCGAATCGAAAAATTGATTTAAAAATAACAAACTAAATTAAAGTAGAAAAACTGAATTAGTTTGATTTGGTATAGGTGCAGTGCACACTTGTCTATTTTCTAAAATCGAAAGATCAAACGAAGTTGATAAATTCGAAGAACCGAATGTCCACTCCTAGACTTGAATGCTGAAATTGTTGCAGCAAATATCATACTTGCTGCAACAATTTCAACAAGTGAGATAAAGGAGAGATTAGTTATGACGGCAAGGAGATATTGATGGTAACAAAGAAGGTGATGGTTGTTGTAGTTGCAGCGGTGGATAAGAAGGATGTGGTTATGGTGATGGTGAAGAAGGAAGAAGAGGAGGAAGTGATGATGATGGAAGGTGGTGACAGGAGCAAAAGGGGAGGGGATGGCAATGGCCAGTGGGAGAAGGGTGTTTGGGGGAGGAGCGAGGGGGTAGGATAGAGAAAATAGGATTATTTTTTTTTTTGTATAAATAATAAAATTTGAGGCTTTTAAAATTAGTATTATTAGTATTAATCTGAATATTGTTACACCTACTCAATAATTAACATTTGTTACTTTTTCTTAATTTTGAAACTATCTTTTCATTCTTAATTTAAAAAAAAAAATTGAATTATTATATAACGAGTCGAAAGTTAGAATAGACACTTGGGAATTACGACTAATTACGAAGTTTCTAAATTAAAATGAACTTATCTTTTTCTGATATTATGTATTGTATTTTAAAATATATAAACATGAAAGATATCTCATTGAATTCACCAACTAAACTTTTTAAATAGTTTTGACATATTATAAAAAAAAAGTAATAAGAAAACGACTTGAAAAAAATTTATGCATGTTATATAAAGAAGCCTTCTTTCTTTTCATTTCATTTTCAATTTGTAGTGCTCTTTATATTTTGAAAGAATAATTCATTCATCTGACATGGGGAAATGCACATATAGCTAATTTTGGGATCCTTAGCTAAGCTACGGTTCGGGTTATAAATTTTTAAAACAATTCAGTCACTTAGAAAATAATTTTCGACAAATACAATTAAAGTTACAAAAATTTACAATGATAGTTATAGGTGAATTAGCGGATTTTAGGACTATCGTTTGTGCAAACAATTTGCAACCTACAAAACTTTACTTTAACAAGTCAAATCTTAATAATTATATATTGAGGCTAACTAAAACATATATTTTAAACTATAAATCTCGGATCATATTGCAACGTATAATTATATAAATAGGTGATTAAATTAAAAAGAAGAAATTAGATTAAAGAGCAAGAATCTTATTGTCATATCTCTACCACTGGCTTCAATTAAAAGATCTGCTCAAATACACTACTCCCTCTCCTTCATTTTATGTCTCTTTTATTTTCGTTCGATTTTGAAGTAGAAATTTAAAAATTAAAATTTTGAATATTTGATTGGTTGTATTGTTTTCGTTGTTATTGAATGGTAATATTCACAATTGTAAAAAAAAAAAAACTCTTTAGAATGAGGATTAAATGACTTTTCGAATGAAATTAGGAAAAATAAATTTTATAAGTGATATATCAAATATGTTGTCTCCTCCCCACCTCCGAATCTCCATTTCTATCTCATAATGTTTAGCTAGATTACACACAAATACTTTGGAAGAAACTTACTTATTTTTTAATAAAACATTTTCATTTGTAGCAAACACACTCTAATCTTATTATGCTTTGACGACAGACTTTGGATACGATTTTGAGTGTTTATCTTCAAATTTTATTTGAGTTTGACCATAAAATTTAATTAGATTTTGAAAAACTAATCTTCAAACATTTTCAAGTTTCCTTCCATTCACAAATCTTTAATTTTTTTACAAATATAATGCATGTCCAAATACAACTTTATACCTGTTATGCCATAGATATTGCTTTTTGGCAAAATTTATTTAGCCACAAAAATTATCTAGTTTTGAAAGAAAGAAAGGAAATGGCAAAAAAAAAAAACCCTAAAATTTCAATCTGCAAATAAATTGGTTTTTTTTTGGGCTAAAATAAAAATTTTAAGTTAAAATTTTAAAACTTATCCTAAACATTTTTTTATTTTATTTTTTTAAAAAGAAAAACAAAATAATTCTCTATTATGGACTCCAACTAATTATGTTTGCCCTTTCCCCTCATTAAATGCATTCCTAAAAATGCATGCTCAGTGAGTCACTATTATTGGATATACATTTTATTTGGAATATAAAGGTTTGTGAATGGAAAGAAACTTAAAAATATTTGTAGATAAAAATTTTAAAATATGATCAATTTCATGGTCAAATTCAAATAAATATTTGAAGATAAATATTCAAAATCTGTTATCAAACACTAGCTTAAGTTTGATAAGATTATTATATTTAAAAAATCACTTTTACTTGTCTACTATTATTTCAAAAGCACATTTTCACTTTTACTTGACACATTTAATATATCAAGAAAAAATAATTATTATTTCCTCCATATTTTACCCCTAACATTAATTACTTATTTTCAAATCATTTTTCAAGATTTAATATTAAACATCAATGAATATGAATAGTGTGGTAAAATGGTCATGTCAATCACAACATTCCTTAATGGATATGTCAACTCCAAATGTGATAAGTAAAAATGAACTGAGAAAATAGTTAGTTACTACAATTGTTACATTATTATTTTTTGTGTAAGAACAATTTCTTACTTATTGCCCAAGTTTACTTGTGATCCAAGTAATACCATAAATAATATTTAATGAAGAATATATTTCATCTGTACATTGGTTACTTGATGGACGTACTAGATTAAGTCTTAACCTCTATAAATTGGTCCTCCCTCCACCCATTAGGGTCACCACATATTCTCTACATTATATTCATCGCTAACAGCTGTGGTAACGTAATGCTAAGGTAAGGAAGTAGAAATTAATTTACGACTAACGCTTCCGCTTCTCTCTGTGATGATGTCTTCTGCATCAGGTATGTGCCCCTAACGATCTCTATGTAAAATTATCGTGTTCAAGATCCCGATGTGTATTAAAGTATTTAAATCTTACATGTGGTATGAGAGTCTGGATTGTCTGAACGGATAATCTTCGGATATCTTCTGCAACTAATTAAAATAAATAGAAAAAATTTGTTACGGGTATAGCCTATTGTTTCTTCTCAAACAAATTATGTATTCGTCGTAAGTGTAACGTTTGATTAAATTTATGTGTCATAAATTATGTAATCGCATCAAAAATTATGTAGCGTTGTATGTATGAATTATGTGAACTACACGTATGAACATAAAACTTTGTATATTTTGTGTCGGTACGGAAAAGAAGAGGAGCTTAATGAGAAAAATCATAGATATGCATAGACCAACTTTTGTAATTCTTTTTGTAATTGAATTTTTATAAATGAAAATAAATACATTATGAAAATTGAAAGTTGGTGGTTGATTGGATCCTCACGGCAGTGGACCAGTTTTCTTGATACTTTGACCAAAAGGAATACTAATATGTTCACTGCTATTGGCTAGTATTCAAATTTAGAGAATAGAGAAAGGGCATAAGTTTGGCTACAAGAAATTATGTTCAAACTTATTGTTGAATCCTTTTGTAGTAGCGTAATTTTGTGCTTGACTATTTAAGGTGTTTGGACTTCTTAAGTTAATCAAGAGTTGTTAGCAAAGTTTAATATGCACAAATTCTAAAAAACTTAAATTATTTTTCCATAATACAATAATTATTTTTCCTCTTAGATTGTGCAATAAATTAAAGTGATCGTGATATTAAGCAATAAATAATATGTGTGTACTTAGTGCAAAATAATTTGTTAGTCACCAAAGTAACTAGAGAAATTAACGTCTACACATAATATTTATGATCACTTGATGCATGTATTATGTTTCTATAGTTTGTTAGTCACTAAAGTGGCCAAACTAAAATGTATAAAATTATTCACATGCACAATTTTTTATGATATTATGTATGCATTTGTATTTATATAGTTTGTTAGTCATCAAAGTGGTTAAACTAGTATGGTTAAGAAAAATATGCATTCATAAAATTGTCATTTATCTATGAAAGTTAATGAAATGCCTATATTGAAAATAAATAGATAAATTGCCTTTCACTATACTTAGAACTTAAGAATTTACCCAAAGGTGAATCAATCATTCTATGAATAGTGAACATTATGAGGTAAACTAATATTTTCAATCAAACATATATTGTATATCCAAAGATGTCGTATATGTTTGGTTAAAAATATTTAATTACCTATTAAAGATAAAAATGACATTTAAATTATGATAGTGTGTCGTAGTATCTACTCAAAGATGAATTACAATATACTGTTATCGATTTACTGAATTCACATTATATTATGATTTGTAAGCATGTATATCTATTTTGCAGTTGTTCCTCTTCATTCACATGCTTCATCCATTGCTGTGTTCAATGGATTGAACTTCTCTTAATGGCATGAACAAGTCCAGTTCCACTTAGGTGTGCTGGATCTTGACTTGGCTCTATTGAATGACAAGCCTACTGCCCTTACTGATAAGAACAGTGAGGATGAGAAGTCTTTTCATAAATCATGAGAGCGCTCTAACAAATTGAGCCTTATGTTCATGTGAATGATTGTTGCTAACAACATTAAGAGTACTATTCCACAAACAGAAAGTGTCATGGAATACATGAAGTTTATGGAAGAACTTTTCGTTCTACTGATAAGTCTCTCGCTAGTACACTAATGGCTAAAATCATGACCATGAAGTTTGATGGGTCGCGTCGTATGCAAAATCATATCATCGAGATGATTAACATTGCAACAAGACTTCGGACCTTGGGGATGAAAGTAGACAACACCTTCTTGGTTCAATTTATACTAAACTCATTGCATCTTGAGTATGGACCATTTCAAATTAACTATAACACTATTAAGGATAAGTGGAGTGTTAGTGAATTGCTCAATATGCTTACGCAAGAAGAGTCAAGACTTAAGAAACAAAGAGGTCATTTCATTAACCTCATGGGTCAAGGAGCTGGTAAAGGACTCAAAGTGAAGGCCAACAAATTTAAGAAGAAGAAAGCACATGCTAAAGTTCCACAAGATGCTCATAAGGAACTCAAGGCTGATGTGTGTCGTTTCTGTAGAAAGGAAGGACATTATCACTAAATGAAAGTTCTGCTTATTTGTGGCATGGGCGTATGGGTCATGTATCCAAAGAAGGATTAAAAAGATTAGTTAAAAATGAGATTTGGTCGAATCTGAATTTTGTTGATCTTGATATATGTTTGGATTGCATTAAAGGAAAGTAAACCAAACATATTAAGAAAGGTGCCACAAAGAGCACTCAGTTTCTTGAAATTATACACACTGATATATGCGGACCCTTTGATGTTCCATCTTTTGGTGGATAAAAATATTTTATCATCTTTATTTATAATTTTTCACCTTATGGATTTATCTATTTGTTGAAATGAAAATCTCAAGCAACAGACGCTCTCAAAGTATACGTTAATGAGGTTGAAAGACAATTAGATAAGAAAGTGAAATTCATTAGGTCAGATAGAGGTGGTGAATATTATGAAAAGTATGACGAATCATGACAATGTCCAGGTTCATTTTCAAAATCCCTCGAAGAACATGACATATCTGCACAGTATAATATGCCAGAAACACCCCAACAAAATGGTGTTGCGGAAAGGCATAATCGAATAATTATGGATATGTTTAAGCGTATGATGAGTAATTCCTCATTACTCAACTCATTGTGGATGTGCTTTTAAAATCGTTGTATATTTATTGAACAAGATTTCTAGTAAGGCAGCTTCAAACATCCCTTTTGAATTGTGGACTGGAAGGAAGCCTAATTTAAGACGCCTACATACTTTAGAGGATATGTTGAGGGTGTGTGAGATCGATTTCAAGGGTAATTGGGATGATCACCTCCCTCTCATTGAGTTTGCTTACAACAACAGTTATCACTTTAGCATCCAGATGGCTCCTTATGATGCCCTTTTATGGAGAAGATGTAGATCTTTTATTGGATGGTTTAAGGTTGGTAAAGCTGGGTTGATAGGACCAGACTTAGTTCATCAAGCTACGGAGAAAGTGAAGATCATTCAAGAAAGGTTGAAAACAGCGCAAAGTCATTAGAAATCCTATACCGATGTTAGGATAAGAGATTTGGAGTTTGAGGTTCTATTTGAAGGTTTCACCCATGAAGGGTGTTATGAGGTTTGCCAAGAAGGGGAAGCTTAGTCCTCGGTATAATGGTCCTTACAGAATATCCAAGAGGATTGACAATGTAGCCTATGAGTTGGAGCTACCACAAGAGTTAACAACGGTCCATCTGGTATTCCACATTTCAATGTTGAAGAAGTGTATGAGGGATCCTTCACTTATTATACGGACTGAAAATATTGGTATTAAGAACAACTTATCTTATGAGGAGGTACCCGTTCAGATTCTAGATATTCAGGTTCGTAAGTTGAGGACCAAAAAGGTAGCATTAGTCAAGGTTTTATGGAGGAATTATTTCATTGAGGAAGCTACTTAGGAGGCTGAGGAAGATATGAAGAAGAGATACCCACATCTCTTTGAGTCTGGAGAAATTCCAAATCAAGGTACTAATTCTTTTCTTGGTACTCTTTAAGTTGATGTGTTGTGTTATATATTGCATGTTAGTGTAGATATTTCCACCCTCATTTTCTTATTAGAGTAATCTCATTCGAGGACTAATGTTCTCAAGAGGGAGATATTGTAACACATCTGTCTTAGAAAGAGCTAAATTTAGAAAGAACAAATTTGGAAAGAGCTAATTTGAGATTTGTTCAAGTTATGCTTAAGTTGTGAGTTTTTGGTCAATTTCAAACAGTCATAACTTTTAGCACAAGATGTATTAGGTGGCCCATAATATATCAAATGAAAGGTCTTTGAATCCTTTTTTCAACGCCAACGAGTTTGCTAAATATCGAGTTTAGATGAGGGAGATATGCCCGTTTGAAGTCAGCATGTCCAGTTAAGGAAATTTTACCCAAATTAGTGAGGGATATTTTGGTATTTTCCTTACCCCATCAGCTTAAAATGTTTTTAGTGATATTTTAGGGGTCAAAACTGATTTGGTTCAGTTTTCACAATCCTAAATTATGCTTAGGGTTTTGAAAGGAGTTCAAAAAGAGGAAATGAGGAGAAAATGAAGAACGATCAAGATTTCTTGCGAATCGAGGATTTGTTTCGCCAAATCGAAGTATGCAAGTTTTCATAGTGTTGAGTTCATTCACCCACACGTCAATCATGATTTACCCATTCGAGTTCATCCATAAAGATTGAAAGATTTAAGTTCTTGATGAGTGTTCTTGAAGTGTTGTTCTTCGTTCTTGAATTTTGATGTTTGGTTGAGTTCTTGAGGCAAGGATCTTGTTAATAAGCTTTATTCTTGAGGGTTTTCGATTAGATTTTCATATAAATAGGTTTGGGTAAACGAATCTAAGAGTGTTTGGAAGAAACCATTCGATTCTAGACGAATTAGGGTCAGAAAACAAAAAGAAAAATTTGTCAGGTTTTCTGGGTAGGGGGATGGCGCGCCGCTCCAGCAGTGCACCAGGAAGAGCCCTCTGAAGTTTGAGGGTTGGCGCCCCACACCATTCAGTGCGCCAGGGTCGCCTACCTCGTCTTGTTTTTCATCGTTTGATCCGTTTGAGTTATTTAAAGTTTACCTTTACTCCCCTTTGATGCTAACTACTCTAAACTACTTCTAAACATTGAGAGATCATCCATAAAGTGAATCATAACCCTTGAATTCATAATTCAAATTCAAGGTAGAGTTAAGAGTCAAGTCTTGATAGTTCTTTCGAGTCATTTGAGAAGTCTTTTACAATCTTTCAAAACTTGTTTTAAGATTTGAGTACTTGAGTTTGAGGATGAGGAAGTAAATGTTTTTACATTTAAAATGAGGGGAAACACCGATTTCCAAAGGAGTTCATTGAGGAGTTTTGAGTACTATCTCTTTTAAGAGAAACCTTTTGAGTAATAATCTCAAAGTTGAGGATGAGGAAATGTTTTAAACATATGAGCCAAGTTATATTTTGGGAGTAGTATTGAACACCGATATAGGGGACGAGTTCAGATAACTCAAAGTTCTCATAAACCATGTAGCCAACGTGGGTAGAAATGGTCATACTTTTTAGATGATTCTTTATTTCTTTTTAAGCATAGCTTAGTGGATCCACTTAGTTGAGGAGTTCTATACCCCGGCAAGGTATAGGACAGTTCTGGCAGCGTAGGCGAAACGATATATCATCACATAGCTTATAGTGATGGTTGTCGGTTAGAGAATCTACCAATCAGAGTTATTTTTTATTTTTTCATACAAACTGAGTTATTATTGTATTTTTAAATACATTGAGTTGTATCTACTATTTAAATGCTTTATATAAATTGCATCTTTATTGTTGTTTTTACACTGCATTGAGTTGAGTATCCATGAGCTAAGGTTGAGTTGAGTAGAGTCGAGGTGAGTATGTTTCATTCTTTCCAAGTTCAAGCTTTATGTTATGTTAAGTTTTCCCCTTACATGCTCGTACATTCAATATACTGATGTCATTTGGCCTGCATCGTTTTATGATGCAAATATATGAGATCTGGGTCATCAACAAACGCTTCGTGATACCATAGCAGTTTGAGTTAGCTTTGGTGAGCCTCCATGCTTCCTGAGGATCCCTAATTTATATCTGTCGTATTATTTCAGTTTTGTTAGGATGATCGGGGATCTTGTCTCAAGATCCCTCATAGTATTAAAGGCTTCATAGATAGACAATAGTAGTTCATGAGTCTTTTTCATTTTTAGTTGTTAATGTTCTAGACTTGAGTTGCCTCTGTGGCTAGTTGAATGTTTTATTTCTAAAATATTCTGAGTTTATCTTTTGAGACATTTAAGTTAAAACTTTACTTTGAAAGTTTTGTTATTGGTGAGTAAGTCTTCCGCTGAGAGTTGAGCCAGGCCAAGGGTTCGCTTAGGGCCAGCAATGACTCTCGAGTGCCAGTCGCGTCCTGGGTGTAGGTTCGAGGAGTGACAAAGAATTTGTTGTTGGGTTTTGAAGATCACATCAGCATAGTGTACCTTCAACATCGCGGTTCGAATGATCTTGTTATCTTTTTCGAACGTCTTAACATCATTGAGATAATTACAAATCATCACCATAACCTACAGATCAGAATGTAACAATAAAAAAATAATAAGTAATTTAACAATATTTTATTTTGTTACCTAGATAAATGAAGTTATATATCTTATTTAGTTGAGTCCAGAGCTAAAAGTGCAATAAAATTAATCAAAAGTTCCACAAAGGAAAATAATTTAAGAGTGAGATCAAAAGCATAACAATATGGCAACGCCGTTAATGACGTCAAATATATGAAGGAAGACACATGACAACTTGAGTCTTACAAAGCACATGGCAGCCTGAGCCTCATAGGGCTCACAACGTCATGTACCTTCTCTTTTTAAAAAGGCAGTCGACATACTTATTTAATATATATTTACTATTTTTTCATTATTTCTATAGTTATTTTTTTATTATTTTTTTATGTTAACATTCTTTCAATTTCATTCTTGTAATTTACACCTTGTTTGGGTGGTTGTACTGTATTGTAAGTCTAAATATAATGTGTGTTTTGATTGTTATTTAAATTCTATTATATTGTATCGTATCATTTAAATTTATCGTTAGGTAATGATGAAAAGATCTATTTTATGTAACGAGCAATTTAATACAATACATTATAAAATAGGACGTAACAATCATCGAAAATAATAAAAAGTTGTCGAATACTATTTCCGTTAACTTTTATTTATCCATTATAATGAAAATATTTTTTTCTTACTTACACTTTTTCATATATAAAAAGTACTCATAATATGAATATTGTATAGAGTATGAATATTGGTAAAGTATATTATTATTATTATTATATTCCACTTAACATTAATAAATTTTTCATTAATAAACTTAATACATCTAATTATTATATTCTATTGTTTGCCTCTTTAGTATAAAGTGTATAATGTCTCTATTATTATTATTTTGAAAGTAACCAAATCTTACCAATATTCATACTCTATACAATATTTATATTATGAGTACTTTTTTTTTTTTTTAAAAGTATGGCAATAATTAAGGATATTGTCAGCATCAAATAATTAAGGATATCGTCAAATTTGATCACTCCCTTTTATTGTTATTAACAAAATATTTATTTTAAATAGTAATCAAAAATCTATTTTGAATACATCAGTAAGGAAGTGGAAAATTATACTCCTGTCCCATTTTGTATAACTTAGTTTGACTCGGGACGAAGTTTAAGAAAGAAAGAAAGATTTTTGAAACTTGTGGTCTAAAATAAGTAATATATATTTTTGTGGCTATAAATCATTTCATTAAGGATAAAATGATTATTTTAAAATTAAATTGTTATTTAATTTAGAAATTTGTCATTCTTTTTGGAATTGACTAAAAAGAAAAGTAAGTCATATAAACGGGATAAAGGGAGTATGTAACAAGAGTTGGATGGGTATAGTAGATGTAGGTTGAAGAAAAACTGAAGAGATGATTAGACATGACTAGGCATAGGCATATCTATCGACAAAATCAAGAGATCAAAGCAAACTTAACTAATTTGGTTTTTCGGATTGATTTTTTTTTTTTTTTAATAATTCAATTTTTCGTTTCAGTCTTCAATGTAAGAGTCATAGTTCTTCGATGCATCGAAAAATTGAAATTTTATCAAATAATTTTTTAAAAATATTCTAAATTACATTTAATTTTATATATTGACACAAAAGGCCAAAACATTTTAATTTCTAAATCCAAATCATTTCAAATTTTGGCCCTATTTTCATTTGGTTCCCTAAATAAAAAATTCAAATTAAAATCAAATCGCAATCACGTTCTCGTGCTCGCAAAGAAATAGTTTTTGGGAATAAAGAATCGTTCCAAATTAAAGATTCTTCTTGCAAAGTTATGACTGTAAATTGCAGAAAATCTGAATATTAGATTTTCAAAATATGATCAAATATCATGGTCAAACTCAAAAAAATATTGAAGATAAATATTCAAAATTGATCGTCAAACACCCTCTTAAGTTTAATAAGATTATAAGTGTGTTTGGTTATAAAAATGTTTTATTGAAAAATAAGTGAACTTCTTACTTCTTTTATTTAATTAAGACTCTTCATAGTTTAAGGGTGTGTTTGGTATGAAAGAAAATGTTTTTCATGGAGAATGTTTTCCTAGAAAATGTTTTCTTGGAAAACAACTGGATTTCTAACTTATTTTCTCATGTTTGATTGGCAAGTAGAAAATATTTTCTGAAAAATATCTTTTAATGTTTGGTTGGTGAATGAAAAATATTTTTCAGAAAATATCTTTTATTTTTGACTTAAGACTAAAAAATACTCTTTAGGAAAATAATTTCTGATCCGAAATCAACCTTGATAATTGGTCTAGGACCCGACCCCTACGCTAAAACTAGGAAAAGACCCCGATGACCGTTCCAAAATCCGACCTTGAGATTTGACCCAGGAACCTTCTTTTCAAAAATAGTTTTTATTTTATTTTAAATATTGACAGGGTCGCGGGGGGGAGGGGGTGGCGTAAAAAATGAAATTTTTTAAAATTTGAAATATTTTTCAAAAATATTTTTTTCAAAAAGAAAATTTTTAACGGAGATGGCCTGGGTGGGGGTGGTGTAGGGGTAGGGGAT
>NW_006239567.1:140112-150364 GCF_000226075.1 Solanum tuberosum
GGGGGGGGGGTTTAGTGGTAGGGATAAAAATATATTTGAAATTTTAAAATAAGCAAAAAAAATTTTTGAATGGGGAGGGTCGGGGTACGGTTATGGGTAGGGTAAGAAAAAAAATTAAAGAATGAAGTAGAGATTTGGAAAATGTTACCTTAATTTTGGAAGGGAAATCATTTTCCTTAAATTTGAAGAAAATGAGTTGATTTAGAAAATATTTTTCAAACATTTAAGTCAACCAAACATGGGAAAATTAGAATTTCCCCCATACCAAACACACCACCCTAAGTGTGTAATCAATAGTGTGTGTCAAGTTTAGGAGTTTTTTCAATTATTCACTCAAAATTTAAAGATTTGTGAATGGAAGAGAACTTGAAAATATTTGAAGAGTATATTTTCAAAATCTGATTAAATTTTATGGTCAAAGTCAAACAAATATTTAAAGATAAATATTCAAAATCTTATCCAAATTTTGGCTTCAAACACTGGCCTAAGCTTAATAAGATTATGAGTGTGCTCGGTACAAATGAAAATGTTTTATCGAAAAATAAATGAGGTTTTTAGTACTTTTGTTCATTTTTACTTGTTTATTATTTCAAAAATATATTTTCACTTTTACTTGTCCCTTTTAACATATTAAGAAAAGATTAAAAAAAATAAATCATAGTTTATTCCTAACATTTATTACTTATCCTCAATTCATTTTTCAACACTTAATAGTAAACATCATTTATTGCTTTCACTGTTTTGCTTTTTTTTTTTTTTAATATTTATTTGATGTCTTACCAAAAGATTTTGTTTAAATTTCGTATTAAATCAAATATCGTCACATAAATGAATCAAAGAATGTTTTTATGAATAACAACATAAATACTTGAGCAATATCTTATGTATGATAGTTACAAATAACTAGCTAAAGTAATATTTTAATCTTATACCTCTAAAAAGTGAAATTTGTAAACTCAAAATGATTTTTTTCATACATAGATAATTTTTACAAAGCCAAATTATCATACAATTCGATTTTATCAATTATTTTGAATTATTTATTAGTTTATAAGATATCAGCTTATTGATTTTGCCTCAAATATATTTTTACCATATGATATAGCAATAGACAAGTTTATCTAGCAACAAAGCAACAAATACAAATTCTTAATTATATTTCTTACACCATGCATTTTACAAATATTTTTAATAGTGACTTCTCATGCATGACCAGTTGACCACCATCAAATACGGAAAATAAATTAGTAACTGAAAAACATTCTACATAAAATGTATTATCACTTTGATCAATGATTTGTAGCATCAATCATAGCCAAAAAATCCTTTTCGGCTTGAATACAATGGTCAAATTCAACTGTTCTTTTGACGTCATCAATAGCAATTCGAGCTTCTTCTCTAACTCTCTCCCGATGTGACTTGGCTTTCTCTTCTTGCAACTGTGCCTCTCACAACTCAACCTTCTTCTTCATCTCTTTTTTGTCAATCGCTTTGCCCAAAATTTGTTGTTGGGATTTAAAGATTATATTAGCGTAGCGTATCTTCAACATCGCGGCACGGATAATCTTATTATCTTTTTCCAAGGTCTTCACATCAATGATATGATTATAAATCATCACTATACCTAGAGATCTAATGCGTTGATGAAAGAAAAGTGATAACTAAGTATCGAATTAGGTGTGCTATATGTAAGATACAAAACCAACAAAACTACTCATGAATATTAACCTTTGTCCCATTTTATAGAAGAAAAGGTTGATGGAACTTTCTTGAACTAATAAATTAATTACTTTGTTATTGAAAAAAAATTATTGATATATAGGAAAGTCATTCAATAGTTGTAATCTGAAATCAAATACCTACTATAAATCCCAAGAAGGCAAGTCAAAATTCAAAACGCAAAGTAATAAAGAACTAGAAAATAAATATGCGGAAGTAAAAATAGAGATATATAATAGGGCCCAAAGCATAGATATGTATATACATGATATAATATACAAAATGAGCTCAAAAGTGATCAAGAAAGATAAAACTATACAGAACTGTCTAATCAATAGAACCGTGCAAGAGCTTCCAAGTACATAGAGAACTATATACAACAGAACAGTTTAATCAAAATTTAAAATATATAGACAGTACAAAAAAAGGAAAGCAGAAAATCTCCAGACATTAAGAGCTCACCACGATCCAAGTCTACAACGGCCATGGGAGATTCAAAACTTAGTGAGGGTGGGTCGTACTAGGACTTAACAGAATCAATGAAACAGCCAACAAAGGTTGTCTCAATAAAATGTTGACTCAAGTCAACACTTACATAAAGCTACTAAAATAACATAATGCAAAACATCACCAAATCCACTTGATCACCATAGGATCCAAACCAAAGATCGTTCTAGATCGAACTCTGCATTTCAGAGTTAATTTGTAAAACCTCGATATTTGAAAGAGCTAAAAATAGAAAGAACTAAATTGGAAATAGTAAAATCTGAAAATTTTCAAGTTAAGCTTAACATGTGAGTTTTGGATCAACTTCAAATGGTCATAACTTTCAGTACATGATGATTTAGGTGGCCCATAAGATGTCAAATGAAAGGTCGTCGAATCCTCTTTCCAGCGTCACCGAGTTTGATAAATTTTAAGCTCATATGACGGAGATATGACTGTTTGAAGTCGGGCTAAATAATTAAGAAAAGTTACCCGAATTTATGAGGGGTATTTTGGTCTTTTGCTTACCCCATCAACTAAAAACAAAATTTGCTAATATTTAGGGGTCTAAACTAATTTGGTTCAGGTTTACAAATCCTAATTTACGCTAGGGCTTTGAGAGAATTTCAAGAAGATGAAAAAAGGAGAAAAGTCAAGGCATTCTTGGAGTTTTCTTGCGGAATCGAAGGTCGTTTTGCCAAGGGTTTGATCCATAAGAGGTATGTCAATTCTCATAGTATTGGGTTCGTTCACCCACACGCCAATCATGTTATTTTCAGCGAAGTTTCATTCTTGAAGTTGAGGAATATGAGTTATTGATTAGTTTCTTGAAGTATTGTTTCCGTTCTTGAATTAGGATGGGTTAGATTAGTTCTTGGGATAATCATATGGAGTTTAAGAGTTTTTTTTAGTACATTCTTGTGTACTTGTGCTGGGTGTTCGAATCGAAGTGATTGGGGAAGAAACCATTCGATTCTAGGTGAATTGGAGGTTAGAAAATGAGTAAGAGAATTCGTCGGGTGTTTCTGGGAAAGACTGGCGCCCCGCGCCAGTAGTGCGCTACAGAAGAGTGTGTCTAGTTTAGCTTTTGGGGCACCGCGCCACTTAGTGCACCCCAACTTCCCTTCTATAGTTCAGGGTCTGGAGCCCCGCGCCACTTAATGCACTAGGTTCTTTCCTTATGAGTTCCCTCGAGTCATACCTATGTTTTCTAATTGATTTCTACACTCTAAGGTACATTTAAACATCGAGATATCATCCATAACATGAGATCATAACCCTTGAATCCATAATTCAAATTCAAGGTAGAGCTAAGAGTCAAGTCTTGAGAGTTCATCCGAGTCATTTTAATAAGTCTTTTACAATCATTTTAAACTTGTTTAAAGACTCGAGCACTTGAGTTTGAGAGAGAGTAGAATTGAGTTCATTTTTCTTTAAAATGACATATGGGAACTAAGTATTCCTAAGAGTAAATGTTTTCACATTTAAGATGAGAGGAAACACTGATTTTCAGAAGAGTTTTCACGAGCAGTTTTTAGTACCATCTCTTTTAAGAGAATGATTTTTGAGTAATAATATCAAACTACAGAGAAAGTTATGTTTTTAAATATATGAGCTAGTTACATTTTGGGAGTAGTATTGAGCACCGATATGGGGACGAGTTCAGATAAGTCAAAGTCTTCATAAACCATGTAGACAACGTGGGTAGAAAGGGTCATACTTTTTAGATGATTCCTTAATGCTTTTAGCATAGACTAGTGGATCCTCTTAGTTGTAGGTTCTATGACCCGACAAAGTATTGGACAGTTCTGGCAGTGTGGAATAGACGCTGTATCATCACATAGCTCATAATGATTGTTGTTGGTTAAAGAATCTCCCATAGAGTTACTTGTATTTTTATATGCAAACTAAGTTGCATTGTATTTTCTAATACATTGAGTTATTGTCTATTGATTTAAAAGCTTTTCTTTATAATACATTATTTATTACTGCTTTATATTGAAATGAGTTGAGTATCCATGCGTTGAGTTGAGATGAGGTAAGTTGTTTTTTTTATCTCTAGTTCAAGCTTATGTCATGTTTTAGAATTCCCCTTAGATGCTCGTACATTCCATGTACTGACGACATTTGGCTTGCATCAAAAGATATAGATACAGGTAACCAGGATTAACATCCAGTGCTTCGTTGATCCAGTCAAGCTCCAAAGTTATTTGGTGAGCCTCCTTGCTTCCGAAAGATCCCTTTTTTAGCTATTTCAGTTGTTAGGATGATCGGGGGTCTTGTTCAGACATCCCTCATAGTATTAGAGGCTTCATAGATAGATAGACATAGTTTATGAGTCCTTTCCATTTAAGTTATTGGTGTCGAAGACTTGAGTTGCCTCTTTGGCTAGTGAATGTTTATTTCTAAACTATTCTAAGTAGTCTAATTTGAGATCTTTTGAGTTAAATCTTTCATTTGAGTTTACTATATTATGAGTAAGTATTCCGCTAAGAGTTAAGCCAGGCCAAGGGTTCGCTTTGGGCTAGAAATGGTTCTCGAGTGCCAGTCGCGTCTAGGGTATAGGCTCAGGGTGTGACAAACTTAGTAATAGAGCCAGGTTTTCAAGAGTACTAGGGTATCTATTAAGCCGTGTCTGTAGAGTCCTAGTTATCGGTGTGAAGTGCGCCACATCTATAATTAGGATGCTGCAACATTTAGGAACTATCTCACTTCTTTCATACTTATTTCGTGCGAAAAAGTTCATATCTATAAAATTTCTTTCTAACTCGTGTTTGCGCGTGTCTTTCAGATCATGCCTCCACGAAGAGCTGTCAGAGGTCGTTTTGCTAGAAGGAATGTTGAGGATAAAGGGGAGCCCAATGCACCAAAAGTGCGACCCCAAGGGAAGGTCACTAATGTTGAGTTCCGTGAAGCTATCCGTATGTTGATCCGAGTTGTGACCAACCAAGTTGGGAAACAGAGAGAGAATCGACAGGATGTGGCTGATACGTCAAGGATCCGCGAGTTCTTAAGGATGAATCCTTCCAACTTCACCGGTTCAAGTGTCACTAAGGATCCGCAAAACTTTGTGGAAGAGTTGAAAAAAGTTTTTAAGGTTATGCATGTTGCTGATGTTGAGCGAGTGGAAATAGTTGCATACCAACTGAAGAGTGTTGCTAGAGTATGGTTTGATCAATGGTAGAAGAGTAGAGATGAGGGTGCACCAATTGTAAGTTGGGATATGTTCGACGAGGCCTTCATGGGGTGTTTCTTTCCCTGTGAACTAAGAGTGGCCAAGGTAAGGGAATTCTTTACTCTTAGGCAGGAATCTATGAGCGTACATGAGTACAACCTTAAGTTGACCCAACTATCCCAATATGCTCCGGAGATGGTTGCTGACATGAGGAGCATGATGAGTTTTTTTGTTTATGGGTTGTCTCATTTGTCAAGCAAAGAGGGTAAGACTATAATATTCATAGGAGACATGGAAATAGCAAGGCTGATGATTCATGTGCAACAGGTTGAGGAAGATAAGGTCAGGGATAGAGAGGAGTTCCGAAATAAGAAAGCTAAGACAACAAGAAATGAGTCGGGGCAACAAAAGAGTAATGCAAACCAGTCTTCTTTTCAACATAAGCAAAATAGACCTGCTCCATCATCTGCTAATGCACCTACACCAAGGAAAGAGGTGAGTTCAAGAATCTGAATTCACAGAATTTTAGAGCTAAACCTGC
This sequence comes from Solanum tuberosum, assembly GCF_000226075.1. Taxonomy (NCBI): domain Eukaryota; kingdom Viridiplantae; phylum Streptophyta; class Magnoliopsida; order Solanales; family Solanaceae; genus Solanum; species Solanum tuberosum. The sequence goes on from NW_006239567.1 coordinate 146,034, forward strand.
ATAGTCTCAAGGTAGTGTGTCACAAGGAAGTAATTAGACTCTTGCATGTGCTAAGTGTGGTAGGACCCACTCAAAAATGTGTCGTGATGGATCCACTGATTGTTTCAAGTGTGGTCAGAATGGTCACTTTATGAAAGAATGCCCTAAGAACAGGCAAGGTATTGTAATGGGGGCAATAGAGCCCAATCTTCTTTAGTGACTCCACCAGACAGAGTTGCACCTAGAGGAGCTACTTTAGGGACATGCGGAGGAACAAACCGTTTGTATGCTATCACCAGTCTTCAAGAGCAAGAGAATTCGCTAGATGTTGTCACTGGTATTTTCAAAGTCTCTTCTTTAATGTATATGCTTTGCTAGATCCAGGAGCGAGTCTATCTTTTGTGACTTCTTATACTGCTATGAATTCTGATATTCTTCCTGAGCAAATTCTTGAGCCCTTTAGTGTTTCTACACCTTTTGGTGAGTCTATTCTAGCTGAGAGAGTTTATCATGATTGTACCATTTCTGTCAATCACAAGGACACCATGGCTGACTTAGTCGAGTTAGACATGGTAGATTTTGATGTCCTTCTAGGTATGAACTGGTTTCATGCCTGTTATGCCTCAGTTAATTTTAGAACTCGAGTAGTTAAGTTCCAGTTTCCTAATAAGCCATTTATAGAGTGGATGAGTAGTTCAATAGTGCCTAAGGGTCATTTTATTTCATACCTTAAGGTGAGAAAGTTAGTTTTCAAGGGGTGAATCTACCACTTAGTCCGAGTTAATGACTCTAGTGTTGAGACACCACCTATTCAGTCAGTTCCAGTTGTGAGTAAGTTTCCAGAGGTCTTTTTAGATGATCTTCCTGGTGGCCTTCCTAAGAGAGAAATAGACTTTGGTATAGATATTCTTCTCGATACTCGTCCTAGCTCGATTCCTCCATATAGAATGGCGCCAACATAGTTGAAATATTTAAAAGAGTAGTTGAAAGATCTCCTTGAGAAAGGTTTTATTCGACCAAGTCTCTCATCTTGGGGCGCTCCGGTCTTATTTGTGAGGAAGAAAGATGGTTCTCTTAGAATGTGCATAGATTACCGTTAGTTGAACAAGGTTACTATCAAGAATAAGTATTTTTTTTCGAGAATTGATGATCTCTTCAATCAACTTTAGGGTGCCACTTGTTTTTCTAAGATAAACCTCAGATATGGCTATCATCAATTGAGGGTAAGAGAAAGTAATATCCCTAAGACAACATTCAGGACTCGCTATGGTCATTATGAGTTTCTAGTCATGTCCTTTGGTTTGACTAATGATCCTACAGCGTTCATGGATCTTATGAACAGAGTTTTCAAGCCTTATCTAGACACGTTTGTTATCGTCTTTATTGATGACATTCTAATCTATTCAAAGAATGAGGAAGATCATGCTAGTCATCTCAGAGTAGGTCTCGAAAATCTAAAGGATAAGGAGTTATATGCTAAATTTTCTAAGTGTGAGTTTTGGCTTAAGTCTGTGGCATTCTTAGGCCACATTGTTTCTAGTGGTAGGATTCGAGTTGACACTCAAAAGATAGAGGTAGTGCAGAATTGGCCTAGACCCACATCTCCAACTGATATTAGGAGTTTCTTGGGATTGGCTGGTTATTAAGAAGGTTCGTCGAGGGGTTCTCATCTATTTCATCCCCGTTGACTAAGTTGACATAGAAACCAACAAAGTTTCAATGGTCTGAAGCTTGTGAGAAAAACTTTTAGGAATTGAAAATTAGGTTGACTACTACCTCAGTGTTGACCTTACCAAATGGATGTAAGGTTTTGTGGTCTATTGTGATGCGTCCAGTGTTGGACTGGGTTGTGTGTTAATGCAGAATGGACAGGTTATAGCTTATGCCTCCAGATAACTTAAGATTCACGAGAGGCATTACCCAACCCATGATCTAGAGTTGGCTGCTGTAGTATTTGCTTTGAAAATATGGTGCCACTATCTTTATGGTGTTCATGTGGATGTGTTCACCGATCACAAGAGTCTTTAGTATGTATTCAGTCAGAAAAAGCTTAATATCAGATAGATGAGGTGGTTGGAGTTACTCAAGGATTATGACATGAGTATTCTCTATCACCCAGGTAAGGCTAATGTTGTTGTTGATGCCTTGAGCATGTTATCTATGGGTAGTACGGCCCATGTTGAGGAAAACATGAAAAAGTTAGCAAAATATGTGCACAGACTTACACGATTAGGAGTCCGGTTGATGGATTCCAATGAAGGTGGAGTGGTAGTGATGAATGGGGCTGAATCATCATTAGCGTCCGAAGTGAAAGAGAAACAAGGCCAAGATCCTATTTTGCTTGATTTGAAGGCAAATGTTTATAAGCAAAAAGTAATGGATTTTGAACAAGGGGGAGATGGTGTATTGAGGTATCAAGGTAGATTGTGTGTGCCAATGGTGGATGAGCTCTAAGAGAGGATCATGGAGAAAGCTCATAGCTCTAGATATTCTATCCATCCGGGTTCCACAAAGATGTATCATGACTTGAGAGAAGTTTATTAGTGCAGTAGTATGAAAAAGAGTATTGCACAGTTCGTTGCTAAGTGCCCGAATTGCCAACAAGTCAAGGTAGAGCACCAGAGGCCCGATGATATGGCTCAAAATATAGAACTTCCGAAATGGAAGTGGGAGATGATCAGTATGGATTTTATTACTGGTTTACCACGGTCTCGCAGACAACATAATTCGATTTGGGTGATTGTAGATCAAATGACTAAATCAACCCATTTTTTACTAGTAAAGACTATTTTTTCAGCATAAAATTATGCTAAGTTATATAATCAAGAGGTATTTAGACTTCATGGCATTTCAATGTCAACCATTTCAGATAGAGGTGTGTAATTCACCGAGCAATTTTGGAAGTCTTTCCAGAAGGGTTTGGGTTCGAAGGTGAACCTTAGTACTGCTTTCAGACAGATGGTCAAGCAGAGTGCACCATTCATACTTTAGAGGATATGTTGAAGGCATGTGTGATCGATTTCAAGGGTAATTGGGATGATCACTTACCTCTCATTGAGTTTGCTTACAACAATAGTTATCACTCTAGCATCCAGATGTCCTTATGAAGCTCTTTATGGGAGAAGATGTAGATCGCATATTGGATGGTTTGAAGTTGGTGGGGCTGGATTGATAGGAACTGACTTGGTTCATCAAGCTATGGAGAAAGTGAAGATCATTCAAGAGAGATTGAAAACAACGCAAAGTCATCTGAAATCCTATATTGATGTTAGGAGGAGAGACTTAGAGTTTGAAGTAGATGGTTGGGTTTATTTGAATGTGTCACCCATGAAGGGTGTTATGAGGTTTGTCAAAAAGGGGAAGCTTAGTCCCCGATATATTGTTCCTTACAGAATATCCAAGAGGATCAACAATGTAGCTTATGAGTTGGAGCTACCATAAGAATTAGCAGTAGTTCATCCGTTGTTCCACATTTCAATGTTGAAAAAGTGTATGGGTGATCCTTGACTTATGATACCTATTGAAGATATTGGTATTATGGATAGCTTATTTTACGAGGTGATTTCCGTTTAGATTCTAGACCGCCAGGTTCGCAAATTGAGAACCAAGGAGGTAGCATCGTTCAAGTTTTTATGGAGAAATCAGTTTGTTGAGGAAGCTACTTAGGAGGCTGATGATATGAAGAAGAGATACCCACATCTCTCTGAGTCCAGAGAAATTCCAAATTAAGGTACTAATCCTTTTTCTTGACATTTATTTCAGTTGAAATGTTGTGTTACTTGCATATCGAGTGTTTGTGTCACGTCCCGAGCCTACACCCTAGGAGGGACTAGCACTCGAGAACCATTGCTAGCCCCAAGAGAACCCTTGGCCTGGCTTACTTACTCAGTGGAAGACTCTAAGCATTATTACAATTATCAAATGCATTTTTACTCAACTATTTGATAAAATAACTTAGAACGTTTAAAGGTCAAACATTCAACTTGGCCAAAATGGCAACTCAAGTCTTAATAGATGAAATAATAATTTAAAGACAAATGAACTACTAACTGTCTATGAAGCTTCTAAAACAAGGAGAGATGTCGAGACAGGACCCCCGATCATCCTAACAACTGAAATACTAAAAGCAAATGATAAAAGGAGTCCTTCGGATAGCAATGAGGCTTACCAACTGATTCTGAGTGCTCAAGTGGATCAATGGGGCCCTGGATGCTGATCCTGATTACCTGTGTATGCATCATAAGAAGATACATGCCAACTGGCATCAATACATGAATCTGAAAGAGACACTTACCTTGGCTCTACTCAACACATGAACAACTTAACTCAATATAAAGCAACAATACACATGC
>NW_006239567.1:151819-158608 GCF_000226075.1 Solanum tuberosum
TATTTCCTAACAGTTGCAATTACCCATTTGTCTACATTAGCCTATAATCGAATCACATCTCAAGAACCCGTCTCATTATTGTTATTCTGTATGATTTATTGCTGTTGTAGTTGATAACTGAAACCAAAACTCCCTTATTTGACATTTGTTTCACCCCTTGATTTGAATTATGTTTTTATTCGTAAATGTCTATTCCTATTACTGATTTGATCATATTCGTACTTTCCTATTGAATCTTAAACACGTAGCACTCCCAGTGGGATTCGACCCCAACTCATTTAGTTGGGTTATATACTGACTAGCAATCGTTGATACTTAGAATTGGATGAAGTGTCCTTGAAACGTTAATCAGTTCCCGTATAATCTTTGAAGAAATGAACTTTTACTCTTACTCTTTACTCAACTTAGAGCTTAAGTCTTAAAACAAAGTTAAAACGTTTGTAAAAGGCTTTTGGAAAACTTATGAACTTCTTTTAACTTAACTCTTACTCCTCGTGACTTGACCCTCAAATTTCCTTGAATTGAATTATGGATTCAAGGATTGTGATTAGTGATAGGAACGATCTCATGATGTGTAGGAGTGTTTTTAGATAGTTAAACATGAGAAAAGATCAAGAAATCACTGTATGGAGACTAGTTCGCGACGCGGAGATGTATTTAGATATTTGATCGTGAAAATAATTTTTGAGGCAGAACGGTCCGTGACCGTTCCGCGACGTGAGGAAGAATTCTGTAAACTGGGGGGCAGGTCTGCGATGCGGCCTGGGGCACCAGATTTGCCTGACTTTTTCCTTCTTCGTTTTCCCAACCCCAAATCGCCTAAAATCGGTTCTTTTCCCCATTTTCTCTTTAGATTCATATACCCATCAAATGTATCTAAGAACCTAACTCAAAACAACTCTATAATTCGACGTAAAGATCTCAGAAACTTATCAATCTCAGCCCAATTCAAGAACGACATCAAATTAAAGAATACAAATCAAGAACATCAAACTCTCAACCCTTTTATGATGAATTCACGCTGAAATAAACATGTTTGGCACATAGGTGAACGAACCCAACGTTATGAAAGTCTCACATACCTCGTAGAGATTAACCCTTGGCAAAATCCACACGAAAATCTCCAAGAAATCGACGAATCATTGCTTCTTCTCCTCTTCTCTCTTTTCTCCAAGCCCTAGCGTGAACTTCAACTTTTCTAAACTGGTCTAATTCTGATTAGACCCCAAATAAACTCCTAAAAACGAATTAAAATAAATGGGTAAGGAAAAGACTAAACTACCCTTCCAAAATCCGGATTACACTTTCCTTATTTGAACAACCCAACTTCCAATAGACATAACTCTCTCATACAAACTCAGAATCGCGGAAACTTGGCAGCATTGGAAATATAATTCCAAGATATTTCCTACAGTATATGGAAGCACACCTAAATCATCCTAAGCTAGGAGTTATAGTCATTTTAAGTTGACCCAAAAACTCAACTTAGCTTGACTTAACAAATTTCCAGATTTTTCATTCTTTCCTAAAATGACTATTTCCAATTCTAACTTTTTCTAGTTCTTTCAATTAGCGAGATGTTACAATATCTCCCCCTTGGGAACATTCGTCCTCGAACGAGATTACTCTTAGTAGGCTAAGAGTGTATCATCTAACATTCAGCTCAAACACCCATCAAGCAATGCAAATACAACATGCCAACTCATAAATTAAAGAGTACTAAGAAGATAATTAGTACCTTGGTCTGGAATTTCTCCGGTCTCAAAGAGATGTGGATATCTTTTCTTCATATCTTCCTCAGCTTCCCAAGTAGCTTCCTCAACAAATTGGTTCCTCCAAAGGACTTTTGACTGATGCTATTCTTTAGTCCTCAACTTGCGAACTTGGCGATCTAGAATCTGAACTGAAATCTACTTCATAAGATAAGCTATCCTTGATACCAATATCTTCAGTTGGTATGATAAGTGAAGGATCTCCCATGCACTTCTTCAACATGGAAGTATGAAATACCGGATGAACCGTTGCTAACTCTTGTGGTAGCTCTGACTCATAAGCTACATTACCAATCCTTTTGGATATTCTGTAGGGCCAATATACCGGGGACTAAGCTTCCCCTTCATACCAAATCTCATAACACCTTTCATGGGTAAAACTTTAAAATATACCCAATCATCTCCTTCAAACTCTAACTCCCTTCTCCTAACATCAGTGTAGGATTTCTGACGACTTTGCGCCGTTTTCAACCTCTCTTGAATCACTTTCACTTTTTCCATAGCTTGATGGACTAAATCTCGTCCTATCAACCCTGCTTAACCAACTTCAAACTATCCAATAAGAGATCTGAGCCTTCTCCTATAAAGAGCTTCATAAGGAGCCATTTGGATGCTAGAATGGTAGTTATTGTTGTAAGAAAATTCAATAAGAGGTAGGTGATCATACCAATTACCCTTTAAATCAATCACCAAGCCCACAACATATTGTCACGCCCCAAACTCAAGGGGCGCAACTGGCTCCTAAGGCCAAAACTCAGGCTCGAGCCGACCCTGCTGAACCATTTGCTACTAGCGCATGGCAGTCACATACATTTAAGAAAACAAACAAGTATATCTCGGCTTAAAACTAAGCCCTCGGCCGGCAAGGCCCCTGTCAACAGATCTACAAAAGAAACAGCTACTTCCAAGAGTTCATATAAAGAAATTGTCAACTAGCGCAGAAGTCCTGATTGGGCCGTCAAGGCCACCATGATCTCTATACCAAAACTAAAAGCATGTATATAACAAGACAATGCATCACACAACTAACAAGCTTCAGCAAACCAACAAACTAGGCCAGCATGGCCATAACGTAGTTGTAAACCCCACACACTAGTCTGCAAGCCTCTAAGAGTATTAACGATTGGCGGGGACGGGGCCCCAGCCTACCCATAAAAATATGTACAACAAAATCTAACAAACCTCCAAACACTGGCAGCTCCGGAGGAAAGGGGCGAGCCAACTGGATAGAAGTCAATCCTGCTGCTGAGGAGGTCTACTCAGTCGTCTGTCAGGACCTGCATGCATGAATGCAGCGCCCCCAGGCAATGGGGCATCAGTACAAAATAATGTACGGAGTATGAAAGGCAATAGGCTATAATCAAGTATCCTAATATACTGGAATAATCCGATAAATAAATCAAGGATAAGATAAGTGTACTGACCTGCTCCTAAATCTAAACTTATCAAAAATAATAAAACAACAACCTAACAGAGCCCCCATAAGCTCGACAGGTACAAACAGCACACAAGACCACCTACTCAGGCCCCCATAAGCCCGGAAGGTGCCAATCAGTCTATATACCCCTATCGATAGTCCCCTAGCCCTGTAGGCAATCACATAGCCCTCTTAAGCATTAATATAGCCCCATAGCAGCACATAGTTATCTTAGGTATCAACATAGCTTATAGACAACTCATAGCCCTCTTAGGCAACAACATAGCCATGTAGGAAGCCCATAGCCTTCTTAGGCGTCAATATAGCCCTATAGGCAACTCATAGCCCTTCTAGGCATCAATATAGCCCCATAGGCAACATATAGCCCTTTAGTTATCCATTTAACCCCGTAGGCTGGACATAGCCCTTCTAGGCATAAATCACATTCCTGCAGCTAACCACAATAGCCCCAAGGGCAATAATAACAATCAAATCGCTAAAAGCGAGCAATCTAGGTATAAGCAACCTGTACAAAAAGCCTCCAAGTCATGTCCAACATAGGGACGCTACAAATTGAATAAGAATCCCGACAAGGGATGATTATATCAACTCGAGCAGCCAATAATCAACAATAACGGCTACAAGTATATCAAGTATATTAAGGAACATGCCGTAAGTAGGGAATAGCCTTAACTTACCTTTTTTCGCTAAATTCACGTGGCCTAACAACTTTTACTCATAACTCCCTCAATACTACAACAAGGTAGGACCATAATCAACACACAAAATAAAAGATACCATGACAATACGATAAAAGATATGTATTTTCGTCGCAAATTGCTATTTGCTGTTTATAAAAGCTAGAGTCGATGAAAGGAGGGTCTTACCTCTATCTTAGGTTCGTAATATGCCTCAAAACCTTCAAATATATTCAAACCCTTGCTGTCCCAACACTAAAGTGTGATATGCTACGCAATCGATAAAACAAATTATACCACGATAATTAGCCCAACGCGTAGAACAACTTTCGTCAAGGACTTAAGTCGAGAAAATCTATACTTCACTTGATCCTAGAAATGGGTTTCTCTAATTTCTCTGGTTATTAGCTTAAAATTGAAGAAAAAGTTCGAAGAAGAAGATATATGCAACTTTCCACCGACTTAGGGCCCCACCTCTCGTGCTTGCTTGCGCAATCCTACGAAAACGCGAATATCTCTCTATTCTGAAGTCGTATGAACAAACGGTTTGATGCGTTGGAAACTAGACTCGTAGACCTTCGATTAGATAGTTTGTGGGCCCCATAAATCTTTATAGATTGGGAGAAAACCTTCAAGACATTTGACCCAAATTTCAAAGAAATCTTTAAGAAGGAACTTACGATAACTTCCGCCAAATTTTATTTTGCCACTTACCTAACTTAAAAACTTGATATGCAACACTTGAACACTTAAAATAGGACATACCACATCATTCTTAATTTATTACCCACCCTCCTTGTCTTTCCATGGAGATACGAGTAATTTTAGACGTTTCGGAAAGTCGGGGTGTTACACATATCCTCTAAGGTATGGATGGTGCTCTGCTTTCCCATATGTCTGAGGATGAAAGGCAGTACTTAAGTTCACCTTTGAACCCAAGCCTTTTTGGAATGACTTCCAAAACTGTGCGGTAAATTATGCACCTCTGTCTGAAATAACCGAAAATGGCACCTCATGACGTCTGACTACCTCTTGGATGTACAACTTGGCATAGTCCTCTGCTATATGGGTAGTCTTTACCGGTAAAAAATGAGCTGATTTGGTCATTCGATCCACAATCACCCAAATTGAATTGTGCTGCCTGCGAGACCTTGGTAAAATTGTGATGAAGTCCATATTGATCATCTCCCACTTCCATTCTGGAAGTTCTATATTCTGAGCCATACCACCGGGCCTTTGATGCTCTACTTTAACTTGTTGGCAATTCGGACACTTAGCAACAAACTCTGCAATCCCCTTCTTCATACTACTTCACTAATAAACCTCTCTCAAATCGCAATACAACTTTGTAGAATCCGGATGAATGGAATATCTGGAGCTATGAGCTTCCTCCATGATCCTCTCTTGGAGTTCATCCACCCTTGGTACACACAATCTACCTTGATACCTCAATACACCATCTCTCCCTTGTTCAAAAGCTAATAATTTTTGCTTATGAACATTTGCCTTCAATTCAAGCAAAATAGGATCTTGGTCTTCCTTCTCTTTCACTTCTGACACCAGGGATGATTCCGCCCCATTCATTGCCACTACTCCTCCTTCTGTGGAATCCATTAGGCAAACACCTAGACGTGCAAGTCTATGCACATCCTTTGCTAGTTCTTTCTTATCTTCCTCAAAATGGGCGGTACTACCCATAGACAACATGCTTAAAGCATCAGCAACAACATTAGCCTTATCGGGGTGATAAAGAATACTCATGTCATAATCCCTGAGTAATTCTAATCACCTCCTTTGTCTGAGATTAAGCTCTTTCTGAGTAAACACATACTGACGACTCTTGTGATCGATGAACACATCCACATGAACACCATAAAGATAATGGCGCCATATTTTTAAAGCAAATACTACGACAACCAATTCTAGATCATAGGTTGGGAAATTCTTCTCATGAACTTTCAAGCTATAACTTTGCCATTCTGCATTAACACACAACCCAAACTAACTCTAGACGCATCACAGTACACCACGAAGCCTTGCGTACCTTCTGGTAAGGTCAATATTAGGGCAGTAGTCAACCTCTTTTTCAATTCCTGAAAGCTTTTCTCACAAGCTTCAGACCATTAAAACTTTATTATTTTCTGAGTCAATTTGGTCAAAGAAGGCGAAATAGATGAGAACCCCTCTATGAACCTTCTATAACAGCCAACCAAACCCAAGAAACTCTTAATATCAGTTGGAGATGTGGGTCTAGGCCAATTCTACATTGCCTCTATTTTCTGAGTATTAACTTTAATTCCCTCTCCAGACACAATGTGACCTAAGAATGCCATAGATTCAAGCCAAAACTCACACTTAGAGAACTTGGCATATAACTCTCTATCTTTTAGAGTTTGGAGAACTATTTTGAGATGACTAGATTGATCTTCTTCATTCCTTGAATAGATTAGAATGTCATTAATGAAGACGATAACAAACATATCTAAATAAGGTTTGAATACTCTATTCATAAGATCCATGAACGGTGCAGGCACATTGGTCAAACCAAAGGACATAACTAGGAACTCGTAATGACCATAACGGGTCCTGAATGTTGTCTTTGGAATGTCACATTCCCTTACCCTCAACTGATAGTAGCCTGATCTGAGGTCTATCTTAGAGAAACAAGTAGCACCCTGAAGTTGATCGAAAAGATCATCAATTATCAGAAGAGGATACTTATTCTTGATGGTAACCTCGTTCAACTGGCGGTAATCTATACACATCCTAAGGGAGACATCTTTCTTTCTCACAAATAAGACTAGAGCGCCCCAAGGTGAGATACTTGGTCGAATAAAACCCTTATCAAGGAGATCTTTCAACTGCTCTTTAAGCTCTTTCAACTCTGCTGGTACCATTCAAT
>NW_006239567.1:158848-166195 GCF_000226075.1 Solanum tuberosum
ACTGAAAGATTCTGTTGTTGCGCTCTATCCACACATGATAGATGGTTCGTGCCATAACCATCCTATACACATTGGCTTTGCTAGTGTTGCTCTTCATATGTGTTGTTACCCATTGTACTTCTTCATGCCACTTTCCTCTTGTACGTTGTATTCCTTGCCAAGCTAGCAGCTTCTTCCATATTCCAGCAGTGAACATGCATGCAAAAAAAAGGTGATCGATATCCTCATCCTTCACTTGACATAAGGGACATGTCAAATTAGATGTTACTCCCTATTTTCCCATTCTATCTTTCGTTGACAACCTCCTATTTAGAGCTAAATACAGTATGAACAACCACTTTGGTGCACCATAGTTGGACCATATCAACTTTCTCCACTCCACTTTCTCCCTATCTCCTCTCATCTTTTCATAAACCTTCTTAATAGAGTACTGTTCCATTTGCTGTAAACTATGCTCATTGTAGCCAGCAGCTTGAAGATGTTTATGAGCTTTAAGAATTCTTTGTACCAGCCACGAAGCTTGATTTGCTTGAATGCCCCAAATTCCTCTTTGCCCATAGTAACTATGTATCCTTTCCACCCATAATTTATCCTTTTTCTTATAGAGATTCCATAGTAACTTCCCAATAGCTGCATTTTTCCAAATAAACACATCCAGGAAATTCAAACCTCCACTTGCTTTAGGCAAACATAGCTTCTCCCAGGATATTAATGCTTTCTTTGATGCCTCCACACTACCTGTCCACAAAAACTTTCCACATAGACTCTCAATAGCATGTAGGATCTTCTTAGGAAGTGCAAAGATTTGTGCCCAAAAAGTTTGTATAGAAAACAAGACAATCTTCACCAATTGAGCTCTGCCAGCATATTTATTTGTCCAACAAGTGACTCTATTCAACATTTTGTCAATAAGGGGTTTACATTGAACAATAGACACTCTCTTTGTACTCAAGGGGACTCCCAAGTACCTGAATGGGAGCTCTCATTTCACAAATTGGAGTTCCTGTAGTATTTGCTCTTGTACATTATACTTTATCCCTCCAAAATAAACACAACTTTTGTCCACATTTGCCACCAGCCCTGATGCATTGGAAAAAACCATAAAGCACTTATATAGGCTTCTAACAGACTTGATATCACCCCTACAGAACATCAGTAAATCATCTGTAAAACTCAACTGAATAATTCTTTGTTTCTTACACCTTCGATGGTAATGGAACTCAGGATTTGTATGTAGACTTGTTAAGTTCCTGGTGAGATAATCCATAGCCAATACAAATAGAAAAGGGGACATGGGGTCCCCTTGTCGAACCCCTTTCTGAGCTTTAAATGGTTTTGTTATTCTTCCATTAACCTGAAATGAATAGGATACTGTGGCATTATCCACTTAATCACTTTAGCTGGAAACTTCAGTTCATATAATATTTGCTCCAGAAAACTTCATTCAATTGATTCATAGGCTTTCTTCATATCAACTTTTATCATGCATCTCTTGGAAATACCTTTTCTATTATACCCTTTCACTAGCCCATGGCTAAGAGGAATATTGTCATTTATAGCTCTCCCCGAAACAAAAGCTAATTGATTAGGATCAACTAAAGAACTCATCACCTTCTGCAACCTTATGGTAATCACTTTTGAAATGATCTTGTACAATATTGTGCAACATGAAATAGGTCTATACTCCCCAATTTTAGTTGGATTGGGAATCTTGGGAATAAGGGTCACGACTGTACAGTTAATTGGCTGGTACATGTATCCTGTATCAAAAAACTTCAAAACTGCATTCATGATGTTCTCTCCGACCACTGTCCAAGCCTTCTTAAAGAAAAAAACATTGAAACCATCGATTCCCGGGGCCTTCATATCATGTATACTTTTGAGTGCAATTTTCACCTCCTCTCTTGTCACTCTAGCTGCTAGTAATAATTGTTGTTCTCTATTAAGGGTCTTACCATTCTTCATAGTTTGAGCATTCACACTATGCAACATCTGGGCAGCCTTACCAAGCAACTTTTTATGGAATGTACTCACTTCCAGTTCAATTTCTTCATGTGTCTGGGCTATAGTACCATCTGAAGTCATGAGTCTTGTGATTGTGTTTTGAGCCACCCTATTCTTCATGTGTGCATAAAAGTAAGCAGTGTTTGCATTACCTAACCTCAACCACTGAATTCTGGATTTCTGCTGCATTGCACTCTCTTCAATCATGCTCTATTTCTCTAATTGGATTTGTAGTTCCTTTTCATGTTGTCTATATTGAGCTACTGCAGATGGATCCCTCATTATCTCTTGTATATGTTGCAATTTTCCCCTAATGTCCTTTACAATATTCCTCACTCCTATAAATTCTATGTTGTTAAGTTGTTTAAGATTTGCTTTCACTTTCTTGAGTTTAAACCATACTTCTTTTAGATCCCTTATATATCCACCACTCCATGCTTCCTTCACCTTTGGTAACAAATCTGGATGAGCAGCAATACAATTGAAAATTTTAAAAGCCTTATGATTACCTCTCATATTACTATCCAACTCCAGACACAATGGAGAATGATCAGATGTTCCTGGTTGCATAACATTAATCTCTACTTGGTTTATATTCAACATCCATTCTGCATTCACTATTGCTCTATCAATCTTACTGCATATGCATCCATTTGACCAGGTATACTCTCTTCCTATTGCCTTCAATTCTGTCATACCAGCATCAATCATAAACTCATTAAAGTCTTTAATTTCCATCTCCTGAACTGGATTGCCATTGATTCTATCAGCACCCGTTAGCACTGCATTGAAATCACCCATACAGATCATGGGTTCTTGTGTATTGACTACCTTTTGCTTCAAATCTTCCCATAATTGTACTCTATCATGGATAAAATGTAATCCATAAACCACCACCAGAAAAAACACCATGTTATTCCTTTGCACTACCACCCTGCTTTGTATATATTGGTCTGATTTACTCAGAATCAAACAATCAATCACCTGAGGATCCCACATTAGCCATATTCTACCCTTATCAGTATATTCATAATTTGCTTCCCATTTCCATCCTTGTGCTATTTTTTTGTGATCTTTACTGCTAAGTGTTCCTTTATTTTATGTTCTAAAATTGCCATAACTCCAACATTATTCTCCTTCATAAACAATTTGAGTTCCTTTTGTTTATGAAGTTTATTTATTCCCCTTGTGTTCCATGTGACCAGTTTCATGTAACCATTTCTATTAACCTTCCTCCATACCCTTCTCCTCCACCAGCATTATCATCTTTTACACTTATTGAACCCTGTTCCATACTAACTAATGCTCCAAATCCATTTGTCATCCTCATATCTAGTGCATTTGTCTGTGTATCTGAGCTTCCTCTAGCTATTATTCTTGGAGATACTTGTTGCCATGTTGCTGCCTCCTCACTTACTTGTTCCTTCCCTTTATCTTTTCCTTCATTTATTACTTGTGGGACTGTTGTCCCATTAGTAGTATTTTGCTTCTCAACCCATTTATTGACCAACTTAGGAGCTACTTTACGAGTACCCTCATTTGTAGTACATTTGTGTCCTACCTGCATATATTTAGGACAATATGCTGGAATCCATTCATACTTCACCTCTTGTTCAAACACTCTCCCATTTGGATCTTCCACCTTGAGTTTCTTTGGCAATTCCCTTGCTACATCCATTTCAACTAGCACTCTTGCAAAAGTAATCCTCTCAACCTTAGTAGTGCATTCATCAGCATATAATGGAACCCCTAGCCCACTACTAATTCTACTTAGCGAATCCATACTCCAGCAGTTCAACGGTAGGTTGGGGTATTTCACCCAAATTGGCACCGTCTGCAACACCTCCTTATTGAAGTTAAAATCAGCACTCCAATCTTTAACTATAATGGGTTTATTATTAAGCATATGAGGACCAGAATACAACACTTCATTCCTGTCATCCAAGCAAGCAAACCTAACTAAGAAGTAGCCATCATTATGGTAATACACTTTAGGTTTACTAACTGTATTCACCTGCAGTGCAATATACCTCTCAATTGCAGCAATTGTTGGTGATTCCCCTACCACATAAAGGATAAGAGCTTGCTTCCATTCTACTGTTGCTTTATCTACTTCTTCTTTCTTCAATTCAATGACCTGTTCTCCATTCCTTATTACTGGATTAATGTAGCTCAGGCTCATTCCTTTAGTTGACATCCTATTAGAGTTGAAAAAATTCACCCACTTCTTAGCTGGTTCAATATTCATGTCTAATTTCCTCTATGCATCACCTCCTGTCTCATTTCCTTGTATCACTCCTGGTAGTTTCCCACTAATTTCAGCAGGAATTTCACTCCCCACATCACCTTCAAGCTTGTCGACTTCCTTACTGTTTGGTGTTGCTCCCCTTGATTGTAGAGACGACCACTGTTCCATTGAATCCCTCCCCTATGTCAACTCTTTTTCCTGTAAATTTCCTAGATCTGTTGTCTCCATTCTTGCCGGTGTCACCACCTTCTTTATTGTGTCCTTCTTCTTCCTCCCTCTCGCCATTCCAGCCAGTGGTTCACGTTAGCAAGTCACGCTATCGTGCACCTCCCACTCAATTCTTTCTACTGTTTTTTATTTCTTTCAACTCTACTAGTGCCATTCTATATGGCGGAATAGATATAGGACGAGTATCTGGAAGAATGTCTATGCCGAAATCTATTTCTCTCTCAGGAGGGACTCCGGGAAGATCATCAGGAAACTTTTTTACTACTGCAACTGACTGAGTAGGAGGTATCTCAACACTAGAGTCATTAACTTGGACTAAGTGATAGACACACCCCTTGGAAACTAACTTTCTCGCCTTAAGGTACGAATGAAACGACCCTTAGGCACTGCTGAACTACTACTCTACTCTATAACTGGCACATTAGGAATTTGGAACCTAACAACTCGAGTTCTACAATCAATGGAGGCATAACAAGCATGAAGCCAGTCCATACCTAGAATAACATCAAAATCTACCATGCCTAACTCAATTAAATCATCCATGGTGTTCTTGTGATTGATGGATATGACACAATCACGATATACTCACTCAGCTAGAATGGACTCCCAATAGGTATTGAAACACAAAAGGGTTCACAGAAACTCTGAGGAAGAACATCAAAAATATTTGCAACATAAGAGGTTACAAAAGATAAACTTGCTCCTGGGTCTAGCAAAGCATAAACATCAAGAGTAAAGCTTTGATCATACCAGTGACAACATCTGGAGAGTTCTCTTACTCTTGGCGACTAGTGATCACATAAAGGCGGTTTGCTCCTCCGCCAGTATCGGAAGTAGCTCCTCTAGGTGCAGCCCTGTCTGGTGGAGAAACTGATGAAGATTGGGCTTTATTACTCTGATTCTCATTTCCTTGCTCTTAGGGCACTCTTTCATGAAGTGACCCTCTTGTCCACACTTGAAACAACTTTTGGAGCCATCGCGACATTTACCTGGGTAGATTCTACCACACTTAGCATATGCAGGAGCCTAGTTACCTCCTTGTGCCACACTACCCTGAGATTGGACGGATCTTGTCCTGAAGTGCTGTGAATTCTAACTATTGTACTCACCTTTGTTTCTGGCTGCAGGTGCACTAACAGATGATGGAGCAGTTCCTTTTTGCTTTTGTTGGAAAGAAGATCGGTTCACATTACTTTTTTGCTACCCGGACTCATTCCCTGACGTCTTAGCCTTCTTATTTCTAAATTCCTCCATATCCCTTAACTTTTCTTCCTCAACCTGCTGTACATAGACCATCAACCTTGTTATATCCATGCCACATATTAGCATTGCAGCCTTACCTTCCTTACTCGACAAACGAGACAACCTAGTAACAAACAAACTCATTCTACTCCTTAAATCCGCAACCATCTCCGGAGCATAACGGGATAGTTGGGTAAACTTCAACCCATACTAATGAACACTTAGTGAATCTTGCTTAAGGGTGAGAAACTCTCGTACCTTGGCTTCTTTCAATTCTCGGGGAAAGAAACGCCCCAAGAAGGCCTCCTCAAAATAAGCCCAACTCACAGATGGTGCTCCCTCAGCTCTACCCTTCTTCCACTGGTCAAACCAAGTCCTAGAAATATTGTTTAGTTGATATGCAGCTAGTTCCACTCGCTCAGCATCGACAACGTGCATCACCTCAAATACCCTTTGCAGCTCCTTAATAAAGCTCTCTGAATCCTTAGTAATGCTTGAACCAGTGAAACTTGGAGGATTCATCCTCAAGAACTCACGAATCCTCGAAGTACCATTCCGTTCATGTCGGTTCTCTCTCTGCCCACCTTGGTTGGTCACAGCTTAACTCAACATTCTTATCATTTCCCTGAACTCAACATTGGTAACTTCTCTTTAGGGTTGCACTTCAGGTGTATTGTGTACTCCTTGCTCCTCAACATTACGCCTAGCAGGAGGACCTCTGATAGCTCTTCGTGGAGGCATGATTAACTGAAAAACATGTGCAAGCATGAATTAGAAAGAGACTTTTTAGAGATCAAACTCTAATGCACGAAATGAGTGTGAAAGAAGTGAGATAATTTCCTAAATGTCGCACCCTCCTAATTATAAATGTAGCGCGCTTCACACCGATAACTAGGACTCTACATACACGGCTTCATAGACTCCCTAGGACTCTTGAACTCTGTGCTCTGATACCAAGTTTGTCATGCCTCGAGCCTACACCCTTGGCGGGATTGGCACTCGACAACCATTGCTGGCCCTTAGCGAACCCTTGGCCTGACTTACTTAGCGGAAGACTCTAAGCATTATTATAATGATCAAATGCATTTCTACTCAAACTGTTTAATAAAATAACTTAGAACGTTTAAAGGTCAAATATTCAACTTGGCCAAAATGGCAACTCAAGTCTTAACATATGAAATAATAATGTAAAGACAATTGAACTACTAAATGTCAATGAAGCCTCTAAAACAAGGAGAAATGTCGGGACAAGACCCCCGATCATCCTAACAACTGAAATACAAAAAGCAAATGATAAAATGAGTCCTCTGGATAGCAAGAAGGCTTACCAACTGACTCTGAGTGCTCAACTGGATCAACGGAGCCATAGATGATGATCTTGATTACTTGTGTCTGTATCATAAGAAGATACAGTCCAACTGTCATCAGTACATTGAATGTACGAGTATGCGAGAGGAAAACTAAACATAACATAAACTTGAAAGGAATCTGAAAGAGACACTTACCTTGGCTTTACTCAACTCATGAACAACTTAACTCAATATAAAGCAATAATACACATGCAATATATAGAAAGCTTTTAAAACATTAGAAAGCAACTCAGTTTGTTAAAGAAATGCAATAAA
>NW_006239567.1:166525-166927 GCF_000226075.1 Solanum tuberosum
TTCCCTTTCTTGCTCAAATGTGAAAACATTTTTAACTCTTGGGAATACTTAGTTCCTGATGAGTCCGATATTTGAACTCATTTAGGGCTTTATTCGTAATGATTTAGTGTCCTCAAATGCTTATTTTGTGCCAATAACTGATGTAAAACCTTTGATTTTCATGTATATGGATTGAGATACAAAGCAAGGAAATTAATTTACAAAAAGGAACAAAACGAGCTGAAAGAATAAAGAAAACCAAAACTGAAAGAATGAAGAAAAGTACGCCTAGTGATCGCCAAGTCTACTTGGCTAGTCGCCGAACGGCCTCTTGACCGCCTAAAGTTTCAGTGTGCCAAGCCTTGAAGGAAAAAATCAAGTTGGCGAGAGAAAGGAGCAGTCGGCGGATTGCCGAGTGATTCT
>NW_006239567.1:166977-167339 GCF_000226075.1 Solanum tuberosum
TTGGAGGATGCTGAAGGCCAAGGCAAAAAGGCGATGGAATTGACCAAAGGGTGAATCACTGAGTTGATCGACAAGCCCAACTTACTGCGCCGAATGGACCTTCGCAGCATATTTTTGGCGACTATAAGTACGTTTTTGAACATTTAGTTTAGGATCTTTTTATCAATTAGTAAGTATAATAATTTCAATATATCGAATTCTGAGTATTGAGACAAGTTTTCTTTAGCTTTGAAGAATCGAAGTTTTTCACTTTTGAGAAATTGGAAGTGGGTCTTTGAGATTCTTCAACTTGGACCTTTGTAAAGATGAAATCAATCTTACCCAGTTATTATCTTTTTATAATGTCTAGCTAAAACCCCAAT
>NW_006239567.1:167439-174799 GCF_000226075.1 Solanum tuberosum
GAATACTTAGTTCCCGTATAATCTTTGAAGAAATAAACGTTTACTCTTACTCTTTACTCAACTCAGAGCTTATGTCTTAAAACAAAGTTAAAACATTTGTAAAAGACTTTTGAAAAACTTATGAACTTCTTTGAACTTGACTCTTACTTCTCTTGACTTGACCCTCAAATTTCCTTGAATTGAATTATGGATTCAAGGATTGTGATTTGTGATAGGAACAATCTCATGATGTTTAAGAGTGTTTTTAGATAGTTAAACATGAGAAAAGATCAAGAAATCACTGTCTGGAGACTAGTCTGCGACGCAGAGATGTATTTAGATATTTGATCGCGAAAATAATTTTTGAGGCAGAATGGTCCGTGACCGCTCCGCGATGCGAGGAAGAATTCTGCGAAACTGGGGGGCAGGTCCGCGGCCTGGGGCACCAGATTTACCTGACTTTTTCCTTCTTCGATTTCCCAACCCCAAATCGCCTAAAATCGATTCTTTTCCCCACTTCTCAATCTCAGCCCAATTCAAGAACGACATCAAATTAAAGAATACAAATCAAGAACATCAAACTCTCAATCCTTTTATGATGAATTCACGCTGAAATAAACATGTTTGGCACGTGGGTGAACGAACCCAACGTTATGAAAGCCTCACATACTTCGTAGGGATTAACCCTTAGTGAAATCCACACGAAAATCTCCAATAAATCGACGAATCCTTGCTTCTTCTCCTCCTCTCTCTTTTCTCTATGCCCTAGCGTGAACTTCAACTTTTCTAAACTGGTCTAATTCTGATTAGACCCCAAATAAACTCCTAAAAACGAATTAAAATAAATGGGTAAGGAAAAGACTAAACTACCCTTCCAAAATCTGGATTACACTTTCCTTATTTGAACAACTCAACTTCTAATGGGCATAACTCCCTCATATGAACTTGGAATCGCGCAAACTTGGCGGCGTTGGAAAGATAATTCCAAGATCTTTCCTACCTCATCCTGATCTAGGAGTTATGGTTGTTTTAATTTGACCCAAAAACTCAACTTATCTTGACTTAACAATAGATTTTTTTATTCTTTCCTAAAATGACTATTTTCCAATTCTAACTCTTTCTAGTTCTTTCAATTAGCGAGATGTTAGAGTTTGAACTGGGGGTTGATTTTACCATGCTTAGTCTACTTAGAGTAATCTTATTCGGGGACGAATGTTCCAAGGAAAAGATATTGTAACACCTCGGTATTTGAAAGAGCTAAAAATAGAAAGAACTAAATTGGAAATAGCAAAATCTGATGTTTTTCAAGTTAATCTTAAGATGTGAGTTTTGGGTCAACTTCAAATGGCCATAACTTTCAGTACATGATAAGTTAGGTGGCCCATAAGATGTAAAATGAAAGGTCGTGGAATCCTCTTTTCAGCACCACCAAGTTTGCCGAATATCAAGCTTGTATGAGGGAGATAGACCCGTTTGAATTTGGGCTGCCTAGTTAAGGAAAGTTACCCAGTTTTAAGATGGGTATTTTGGTCTTTTCCTTACCCTATCAACTAAAAATGAAATTTGATAATATTTAGGGGTTTAAACTAATTTGGTTCAGTTTTACAAATCCTAATTTACGCTAGGGTTTTGAGAGAAGCTCAAGAAGAGGAGAAAGGGAGAATAGTCAAGGCGTTCTTGGAGTTTTCTTGCGGAATCGAATGTCGTTTTGCCTAGGGTTTGATCCCTAAGAGGTATGTGAGTTTTCATAGTGTTGGATTCGTTCATCCACACGCCAATCATATTATTTTCGGTGAAGTTTCTTTCTTGATGTTGAAGAATATGAGTTCTTGATTAGTTTCTTGAAGTATTGTTTCCGTTCTTGAATTATGATGGGTTTGATGAGTTCTTGGGATAATCGTATGGAGTTTAAGAATTATTTTTGAGTAGATTCTTGTGTACTTTGGTTGGGTATTCGAATCTAAGTGATTACGGAAGAAACCATTAGATTCTAGGTGAATTAGGGTTAGAAAACGAGTGAGAAAATTTGTGACGTGTTTCTGGGCGGTGCAGTGCGCCAAAGAAGAGTGTTTGTAGTTTAGCTCCTGGGGCACTGCGCCACTCAGTGCGCCCCAGCTTCCCTTCTGTAGTTCAGGGTCTGGCGCCTCATGTCACTCAGTGTACCAATGTCGTTAGGTCCCCTACTCTATGGTCCTTTTTTCCGTATGAGTTCCCTCGAGTCGTACCTATGTTTTCTAATTGATTTCTACACTCTAAGGTACGTCTAAACATCGAGATATCATCCATAACATGAGATCATAACCATTTAATCCATGATTCAAATTCAATGTAGAGCTAAGAGTCAAGTCTTGAGAGTTCATCCAAGTCATTTTAATAAGTCTTTCACAATCATTTTAAACTTGTTTTAAGACTTGAGCACTTGAGTTTGAGAGAGAGTAGAGATGAGTTCATTTTCTTTAAAATGATCACATTTAAGATGAGAGGAAACACTGATTTTCATAAGAGTTTTCACAAGCAATTTTTAGTACCATCTCTTTTAAGAGAAAGATTTTTTAGTAATAATCTCAAACCACAAAGAAAGTTATGTTTTAAACATATGAGCTAGTTACATTTTGGGAGTAGTATTTGATCACCGATATGGGGATGAGTTCAGATAAGTCAAAGTCTCCATAAACCATGTAGCCAACGTAGGTAGAAAGGGTCATGCTTTTTAGATGATTACTTAATGCTTTTAGCATAGACTAGTGGATCCTCTTAGTAGTAGGTTCTATGCCCCAACAAAGTATAGGACAGTTCTAGAAGCGTGGGCTAGACGTTGTATCATCACATAGCTCATAGTGATTGTTGTCGGTTAGAGAATCTCCTACAGAGTTACTTGTATTTTTATATGCAAACTAAGTTACATTGTATTTTCTAATACATTGAGTTATTGTCTACTGATTTAAAAACTTTTCTTTATAATGCATTCTTTACAACTGCTTTATATTGAAATGAGTTGAGTATCCATGAGTTGAGTTGAGATGAGGTAAGTTGTTTTTTTTTAATCTCCAGTTCAAGCTTATGTCTTGTTTTAGAATTCCCCTTACATGCTCGTACATTCCATGTACTGACGTCATTTGGCCTGCATTTTTTATGATGAAGATACAGGTAACCATGATTAGCATCCAGCGTTTCATTGATCCAGTCGAGCTCCAAAGTTATTTGGTGAGCCTCCTTCCTTCCCGAGGATCCCTTTTGTTATGTTTTCAGTTATTTCAATTTATAGGATGATCGGGAGTCTTGTACCGACATCCCTCATAGTATTAGAGGCTTCATAGATAGACAGACACAGTTCATGAATCCTTTCCATTTCAGTTGAGTTTAGTTGCCTCTTTGGCTAGTGAATGTTTATTTCTAAACTATTCTAAGTAGTCTAATTTGAGACCTTTTGAGTTAAATCTTTCATTTGAGTTTACTATATTATGAGTAAGTCTTCCGCTAAGAGTTAAGCCAGGCCAAGGATTCGCTTGGGGCCAGAAATGGTTCTCGAGTGTCAGTCGCGTCTAGGGTGTAGGCTCAGGGCATGACATAATCACACTTACAAAATTTTCATCCGACCACGTTTATCAAGAATATTGATTGAAATTAAACATTTTCTAAACATTCAAAAATATCTCGCCCAACTGCTCAAACTCACACTGAAGGCCTTGAGACCAACTAACTATGCCATTAGCTCAAAATGGACCTTTTTGGAGCTGATGGAAGTGAGGAAAATCTCATACGATATCATATTCTTTTGATGTTGACCAAAGTCAACTCTTTCAATTTAAAAGTTTCCAAAAAAAGAGGAAAAAAACTCAATCAAAACCCTTATAATCACATCGAGAAGCGTGTCACCCACCTCAACACAACACAAACACTGCACAGAAGCTACGAAAATGGGAAAAACATAGTAATTTCACTAATATACAAGCAATTAACCATGATGGTCATCACAACAATATTTTATTCTGTTACCTAGATAAATTAAGTTATATCTTATTTAGTTGCTTTAAATTGTAATTAAGTAAATTTGAAGTATAAACAAAGTAATCTTTATGAATTTGTTATAAAATCTAATTTATATTTTAATGTTACGTGTAGGTGTGTCAAATGAGCGGGTTGAGGTGAAATTGAGGGTATTAAAATGGGTTGAAATCGATATTGGGTTGGATCATGACCCGTCTAAATTTACTTTGGGCTCAAATGAGCTAAAAATGGGGTTGGGTCATGGTCCGCCCAATTTTACCCCTTTAATGTCAATAATTTTAACATATTGCTATTTACCTTTTATAAACACATTTTGAATTTAACTTAAGCAAATAAAAAAGGTAGATTTTACACAAATCTCATATAGTGTTAAAAGTTAATTACATCCTATCCCTAATATTTTCCAAATTTTAAAAATTTCTTAAATTTGATGGGATCCGGATACATCCCAAGACGTCTCGATACATCGCATCCCGATTTTGGATACATCCCTCAATGTTCTGATACATCGCGTCTCGGTTTTGGATACATCCCTCAATGTCTCGATATATCGCATAAAGTGATGTATCCAATCGATACATCACGTAAAGTGATATATCCGATTAATATATCGTGTAAAGTAATGTTTCAATACATCACATACGTCGTGATACATCATAAGTGATGTATCCAATCGATACATCACGTAAAGTGATATATCCGATTAATATATCGTGTAAAGTAATGTTTCAATACATCACATACATCCTGATACATCGTAAGTGATGTATCCGATCGATACATCACGTAAAGCGATGTATCTGATTGATGCATCGTGTAAAGTGATGTATCCGACTGATACATAACGTAAAGTAGGGATAATTATAATTTTTCTAAATGGTAAGGAATTTTAGAGAATATAGTAAAATAAGTTGTGTAGTAGGTAATTTAAGTTACAAAGGGATAAGTAAGTCCGGGTAGATGTAAAATAGATTATTCATACCTTCAACATGGAAACTTACATTAATCCAATGCAAGTAAAGAATCTTAAAATAGGTTGAAATTGAAGATTAAATTGGGCTCAATTGAAAATTCTTTTAAAATGAGTTAAGGCTTGAATGGGTTGAGTTATTAAACCTAATTCAAATTATCTTGAGCCAAACCATAAAATTCTGAACGTATTATCTATATTTGGACTCATTTTGCCACCCCTAATTACGTGCATTAATTAATTAATTTATTAAAGATATTATCAATTTTCACTCTCTTCGATTCTCGATTCTGTATATAAGATTATTATTTTTTGAGTTTTTCCTGTCATTAACAAAATATTTATTTTAAATTGTAATCTCAAATCTATTTTGTCTCCGATAAGGAGGTGGAAAATTGTATGTCACAAGAGTTAGGAGTAGGGTTGGGCATTAATATAAAAAAATTGGATGAGCCGAACTAATTTTGATCTCAGATTTTGAATTTTGAATTTTCAATGTTGGTATTTTTTCCAAAAGTTTGGTTTTGTGTTCAGTGCAAGGACCTCGAAACTTAAGTGCACCAAAGAATCAAAAATTTATTAATTTATATATTTATATATCAACTAATTAACAATTAAATTATTCATTAACAAATTAAAACAACGATAGATTTACAATTCAGATAATTAACTTCAAATATTAATATCAAATACGAACTCAAAATGTATTTTTGCCCATGTACATCATGTAAAGAAACACTTCTTCGTTCTTGTTTTTCTCTAGTAGTAGTTGGATGCACAATATTCTTGAAATAGATAAATATGATTTTTTTAAACACAATAAGTGTTTTATAGTGAAACACATCATCACTTAACATGTAGGTTGAAGAAAGGTAGATGTAGGTTAAAGAAGATCTGGATAGATAATTAAACAGAACATGACACAATTTCAGCACGTTGAAAATGTGATCCTAGATAGAAAGGTGTGGATGTCGGAAATAATAAGGCTAGAAGGTTAGTAGATACCCTAGTGTAGTCTTTTTTTTTTTTTGAAAAAACGCTGCTTCAGCAGCGATTTAAGATTATTTTTTTTAAAAAAGTTTTAGGATAACGCTGCTAAGACAACGATTTCAAATAAATTTTTTAACGGCGTGTACGACGTTAAAATATATCGCTCCCTCAGTAGCGATTTTACCATTTTGATTTAAATTTTTTTGATATACCGTTTAGGTTTTTTGAAGGAAAAAACTTGCCCTTTTTGACTCCGAACTCAATAAAAGATAGATTCAAATATTTTTTTGTTTCATTGATTCAGGTTAAAAGTTGTGCTCTCAGTTCCAAATATTCCCACAATCCTTGGACCTTCCACATGTGATTATCTACACCTCAGGCTGTGAGGCTACATAAGAAATTTCACTAGCACGTGTCATCATCTTCCTTGTCTGATATTTTTATTTGTTTTAGTCAGTAAGGGTGTTAAAAGAAAATGAAAAATCGATCGAACTGATTGAATTGAATCGAATTGATTTATGTCATTTTTTAATAAAATCGTGATTTTTTTATTCAAGTGTATAACTGTTCTGAATAATTGGGATTGTCTTTTTAATTTATAAAAAAATTGAAAAATTCCTAAACCGAATGACCTTACATGTAAGTATATTTTATATATTAACAATATGTTAAAATTTTTATATATAAATGTATTTTTATAATATTTCTCAAATATATATATATATACTAGATTTTGTTGCCCGTGCTATGCACGGGCCCAATAACATAAATGGTATGTTTTGGGGCTAATAACGAAATTTTTGAAGCGATTGTTTGCGTGGATAAAGGATTAAGTTTTTTTTATCACAAACCTGTACTTTCTTTGACGCTACTGAAGGCACAATAAGACTACCCACATACAACATTTTTGAACAATTTTATGTTGTCAATTATCACGATTTAATTTTAAGAATCAGTCAATTTTTTTTTCCTGTTTTCTTAATAAATATTTTAAGTTGTCAATTATCACGATTTATTGTATTTTATACATAATTTTTAACGATAGATTAATTTCAAGAATCAATCGAATTTTTTTAAATGTATTTATTTTTGAAATATTTTATGTTGTCAATTATCATGATTTATAGTATTTTTACGATAGATTAACTTCAAGAATCAATGGAATTTTTTGTATCTTTTTCAAAACATATTTTATGTTGTCAATTATCATGATTTATAGTATTTTTACGATAGATTCACTTCAAGAATCAGTAGAATTTTTTGTATATTTTTCAAAACATATTTTATGTTGTCAATTATCATGATTTATAGTATTTTTACGATAGATTCACTTCAAGAATCAGTAGAATTTTTTGTATATTTTTCAAAACATATTTTATGTTGTCAATTATCATGATTTATAGTATTTTTACG
>NW_006239567.1:177156-196192 GCF_000226075.1 Solanum tuberosum
TATATATTATATTATATTATATTATATATATTATATTTATTTTCTACTATATAATAAAAGAGAGTTTATGTATATATTATATTATATTATATTATATATTATATAAACTCCCTTAGAAAATAAATATATATTATATATATTATATAATAGAAAAAATGATTTATTATATTATATTATTATATAGAATATTATATAGGGAGTTTATGATGGGACATTGACTCCCTCTTATATATAAGTAGAATATATAACCTAGGTCCTAGGCTTCTGGTGACTGGATGACTTTGAGTCTTTGCTCTTTAATTAGTTTTTAATTAATTAAGTTTAAAATTAAAAGATACTATCATAGATGCTATATAAAACAATGCAGTAAAACCTATGCAAGCACTTATATTAAATGTTTAAGATCAAACAATATGACAAAACATATGTATGTACTCATATCAAATGTTTAAGATCAAACAATATGACAACAATGTTTTACATTCTTGACTTTTTGGTGAAGAATTGAAGTATTTTTTCAAGAACATATTTGTGAAAGGAGTATTTTAATAATAATATATTTCGAGGTGATGTTTTAAAAGTTAAAAAAAAAAACAATTAACCGAACCATATCGATACCGAAGAGAAACCGATATGATGGGGATGGTTTTAAAAAATCTATTTTTGATTATTCATTATAAAATACCCAAAAATTGAAATAGTATAGTTTTTAAAAATAACTGATCGAACCGTGTCATTAAGACCCCTAACCACTTATATATGTTTTGAAGTGCATCTTCCTCTAAAAACTTGAAAATTATAATTTTTCTCTTGTATCCTATTTCTTTAATATTTGTGATTTTTATTTTTCTTTCATTTCAATACTTATCCTTATAAAAAACACAAACATCATGTAAATTTAGTAAAATACAACATTCTCTCAGAAACATCTCTCACAATTATAAATACAAAAATTAACATTGAATACAATAATTATACGAAAAATATGTATATAGATAAATAAAGATATTATCATTCTTAAAGTAAAATTTATTGAATCTAGTCAACTTTAGTAATAATCAACATTATTATTTATGTGCAAACAAATCAATAACATTTATTCTTGTCTAGCATAAAATTAAAAGAAGTTATAATTTTTTAAATATTTTACATAAAAAACTATTCAAAAATTACTCTTTTTTCCTAATTGAAAGAAAATCTCCCTAAACACCTTCGAGAAAATGATCCAATAAAAATAAAAACATCAAAAATATAAAATAATGTTTTCCGTTGGTTACCATGAAATCAAGAGGAAGAAAAAGTAACATACTAAGATTTACTAATTTTTGTCCAGTATGTTATTTTAATATAAAGCTTTATGAAGAGATTCTTATTGATTTTTTTAAAACATGGGGCGACCAAAAAAGAGTTAAAATGAGCTTTAATGTATTGAGATAATTTTCAATAATTTTATTAAGCATTAAGAGGCTTTAAATAATCAACATAAACACATTATTTTCATAATTTATAATTTAAAACAACCTAGAATAATTTAACAACTTATATAACCTAACTAAAATTAATAATTTAAATTCATAGTCGTTGTCATGTCTTTGTTTAGATGAAATTCTAAGAGGTTTTGCCAAGATGAATCCTAGCTCAAATTTAGGAGTGATGACATAATGCTCTTGCTCCTTCAACCTCATTTAAGCATTCTGAGACATATTTGAGTGATTCATCTTTGAGCTCTTTCAGTATCGCTAGATTTGAAAAGTCGTAATCTGATTCTTCAAGTAGTGTGAGGACCTTTTGATCAAAACTCCATTTTATCTTATCAATTTGGGTATTGCCTTTAAAAGACTTAAAAGTGATAGATATAACTTGTACAAAATTGAGATAATCATTTTTTTCTTCAAATTTTGAAAAATTCTATGACTCAATTCTTTTCTTGAAGGGTGAACTTATTGAGTATATTCCTTTAGCAATGATTGTTCGTTTTTTCGACGCTCGCGTGAAATGTACCAAAAAATTGATTGATCATTATCAAGATTCATTTGCAAGTATCCTTTAGATGGTAAAAGTTTAATAGAGATTTTTTTTATTCTCTTTTCGAACATCTTGATAGCGGCTCATTGAACTTTACTCTCTTCTTTTGAATTAACATCAATTGAGTCATCTTGCGTGGATTTTTTCATATTTAATCTTTCAGAATCTAAATAGAATTTTACATTTGCAAAGTATCACTTTGTCTTGATGAAAGGATTAATTTTTGCATCAATTTTGACTATTTCATCGTCATTCATATACTTTATGCATTTATGCAAAGTAGATGACATCACTCCATTTTCATAAACCCAAGGACGCTCAAGAAACAAATTTATGATGTTTTGACATTTATAACATGGATCAAAATGTTTGATTCATATCGTCAATGAACAATTCTACACAAATATTTTCTATGGCTCGGTGTCCTCCTTGATTGAAACCTTGAATCATAAGGTTTTTTTCAAGTCATCAATAGAGTTTCTGAGCTTTTTTGAGTCATATTTAGCATGATATTGACTACCAAAACACCATCGGTAGTATGCAATTGATATGATGTTCTTGAATAGCTCCTACAGCAAACAAAGGTTTGTTATGTAGTTTAGACCTTAACAACAAATCATCATCAGTGAAGGCAAATATAGCAAAATTTAGGGTAACTTTTTTGTTAGCATGATGGTTCTTGTGTTATTGTTGGATTTTTTTTCCTCACTTTTGCTTTCTTTTGTTTTATCTATGCTGAAAACATGTATTGCACCAGTTTGACTGCCTTAAACAAACATTCAGGATATAATTCACGCAATTTAATAGACTTCCGAATCCTCTGCGATAAGGAACCATTGATGTTTTGACTTGTATAACATTTGACATTTTTTATGATTGTACTTGATTCACATCACTCCTTAGTGCTCTTGTCTTGGAAAGTTGTATCCTAACAACTATTTGATGTCTCTGCTTCTTATGAGTAACCAAAGTCCAATCACAATATTCATTTTCTTTGTGATTGTCGTCTGTCTCTAGTGAACCTTCAAAAGTTTTCTTTGAAAATTCAACTTCAATTGGCGTGAAACTCCTGAATTACAAGAAAAGGGTGTTTGGCATAATCTGCGACCTTGAGCACTTCTTCTAGTTGGGGTGCTATACTTGCATGGTTTGCCTTAGCTATTTTATTTATGTCAATATTGATGATTTTTTGTTCACTTACTAACATCATGATTTTCTCTTTCAAGACAGTATTTACTTGTTGGGTGGGGAATGGCGCAATAAAACTTACAGTATATTATCAATCATATTGATTTCTTCGGGCCTCTTTAATTTAGGGAGATCAATAACTTACTTGGCTAGAAATTCAACAAGGATCATAGGTACGTCTGAATCTGAAAAATGAATAAATCTTTACCTCTAACTCCTAAAAGGTTGAATGTCGTTTCTCTTCATTTGGATATTGACTTGGGGATTCCTCTTTTTGAAGTTCTTTCTTTATTGTGACCTTGACAAAAGTTGCTTTCACTCCTATAGATTCTTTAGTTTGGATCTTTGAGGTCGTACCTTTTTGAACTCTTTCTTTTCTATTGTCAGATTAGCAAAAAGATATGTCTTCCAATGACTTGGAATGCTCAACTCCATGTTAAGTGCTCGTATGATAAGTTCTTCAAAAGTTCGCGGTTTGATTCCTTGTAGTATGTATAGTAGTCGCCAGTGCATTTCTTGAATGCATATTTCTAGAGCAGATATTTAAAAAAGGCAATCTTTACCGTCCAAACTCAATGTTCTCCAATAATTGATATAATCCACCACAAACTCATCGTTCCTTTGTTCAGTGCCTGTCAACTCTATCATGCTTAGCGTACTGTAAAAATGATTAAGGAATTCCTTATCGAGTTGCTCCCAACTATCAATAGACTCATGTTCCATGTCGATATACCAGTCGAATGCACTCTCTTTCAGCGAACAAACAAACTGGTTTACCAAAAAGTCACCATGTGGTCCAGCATTGCTACAAGTTTCAATAGTGGGCATGTAATTACCTTGGGTTTTCTTTGCCATCAAATTGTTGTA
The DNA here is from genome assembly GCF_000226075.1 of Solanum tuberosum. Lineage (NCBI taxonomy): Eukaryota > Viridiplantae > Streptophyta > Magnoliopsida > Solanales > Solanaceae > Solanum > Solanum tuberosum. Next base: position 181,237 of record NW_006239567.1, read on the forward strand.
TAGCTTTGGTGGTTGATAGTTCGTTTTCATGGATAGACAATCACACTGTCTGGTATATGGCTTAGAGTAATACAATGAATTTTGTGGCGTTCCGCTATATTGAGTCCTGATGGTGTTTGTTATCATGTCTTGTTGGACATATAACGCTGCAATTGAACTGATTGTTTCTCCTTTTAAAAGTTGGACTTAGCTATAGATTCCTCAAACGACCTTATTTTTTGGATTGAACCTAGACGGACAAGTGTGGACAGTAACTTGACTCTTTAGGTGTGAATCCTCCAACTTGTTCATAAGTTGAGCAATATGAAATTTTTTTTATCGTCAATAAACTTCTTCAAGGCTTCAATGGTTTTCTACCATCACTTCTTGTCCATGCTAATTAAGTCCGCCATTAAAATGTTGACGGTCATTAAAATTGGAGAAATCATTGAATCCTCAAATTCCCCCAAGTTAAAGTCAATTTGAGAAAATTCTTCAAAGACTATAGATGTGGGGTTGCCTCCGGAGGTTGCAATTACGGTCGCCATATGAGAATTGTTGTTGTTTTTATCATCTATGGAGAGGTAAAGCATTCGAATTCATCTAAGTCACTAGTCTTGAACTTGCGTGGAGTCTTTGCATGAAACATCATTACATCACTGATTCTGAATGTTATCACGATAGCTAACTTTGTATTTTGAAATTTGCAAGAGGAAGAGATCAAGAACAAAATTGACCGCACTAGACGTGTAAAAATTTATTCACAACAAATTTTTGAAGTGTTGGAATTTAACTGCAGCAAAAAATAAGAAAATTATAATTTTTGTTGATAAATTTGTGAATACAATTTTATCACCCTCTTGATTCTTCTCTCCTAAACTTCTCCGAGATTCATGGGAATTCAATAGTGTACGTCTTGAATTGTTTAATGATTTGAATCTCCTAGTGTTTTTCCAATCGCCAGGAACATTGGTTAGTACTTCATTACTTCGAAAAGATCTCCGAAAAAACTCCTTCAACCACTACTTGAAAGAATTATGTAATAGATGTTGTAGCTTTCTACCACGCTTACTCCAATGCTTGTTGAAGTGTTTGTCAAATGTCCTTGAATGTCATGTCTATCCACTATTCATAGTTGTAGGGAGTGAACAAAGTTGCATATGATTAGCTAAAAGATGTCATTTAACACTTGGCGATTTGTGATTGATTCTTAAACTTAACTAGAACTACCACATCATTTGAAAATATGATATCATCTTGTTAGTCTTTGATGCATAGCCACCATGACACGTAACATTGGTTTAGGCTTGAATGTGTAATTGACCTTGGCCATTAAAATGAACTGATTAATTTGTATAGTCCAAATTAATCAACCCAAATGAACTGAATAAAATCCAAAAATTTATATAAATTTAACCCAATAAAATCTATACACTGCCAAATTTAATAATGATAAAGTCATGAAACACCAATCTTCTGCCTCCGGATATATCAGTATTATTATTTTTTTGCTCATTAAGTAATCAATAAAAACAGCAATCGTCTTCAAACTACTAGCTTTTGCTCCCAAAGCAAATGTTGACCGTGACAATAAAATATTTGGTGTAATGAACCATGCCATCACTAGAGATGAACAGATTTACATATTGCTAGCAAACAGTAAGAGCAGCAGCCAGCTCTCCCATTCCAAATTTGCATTAGTAGAGAAAGATCTTGAGTATCTGATCGGCTTGACATAAACCAAGAATCATCCAAGTGATCAGGAGTTATCTCAAAGCAGTGATGATAACATTTTATCCATGTTATTCCACAATTAACTCTGATGAACTAACTCTATTTCCTGCAGACATCCCATCCCAGAAATAATTAGCAAGAAATGTTTTGAAAAAGTATACATAACGGCATACGACAGTGGGCAATACATGCAGAGAAAAAACAAGTTCCATTACTTAAAACCTAAAGCAAGGGAAGTTGATGCATTGTCATCATTATTCTTTCTTACCAAAATAAATACAGAAACATTAAATTTACATTGAAATGACAGAATTTCCAACTAGCCAACACCAGCAAGGATATGAAATCAGGAACATGCACAAAGCTCACTATCCAAATAACTAGTTTTTGCTCCTAAACAATTGGTAAAAATGCTTGGTAATTTTCCTCCCAAGGCATATTATCGAATTTTATGATCAACTATGATGCCACACAAAGCTCACTATAAAAAACTTTAAAGAAAAGAGAGTAATCCACGATTGTCTCAGTGTCACGTGGTTTACACACACTTCAAAGACGACATGCAATGTGGGCTGAAAATACTTTAATTTCAAATAAGCAAAGCCGTAACCAGAAACCCTGGCTTAAATTTCAAACAACAAGGATCTTTCCTAACCTGCTACTCTTTTTTGAAGGAACAACTAGTCCCCTTTTCTCCAGGCTTTTAAACCGATCTCTTGCTAGGGTGCAGCATCCCTGTTCGAAACAGAAAGAAAAATCACATAAGAGAAAGACCTTGAAAATAGAAACAAATGTGATAACAACCAACTTGGAGAAGTTCGAAATCAGGAAAGCAACCTTCAATTTACGGAGGGAACCAGTAATCTCTTCAGACAGTAAGACCTGAGCAGGAGCAGGCTGGAATCTGAAATGACAGGCCATAAATAATTTTGTCAACATCTACAGTTATTGCAGGAATAAAGCAAAAGAGACAAGAAAATGACTCTCGTTGCTCAGAATCTGATGTTCTAGAAATATATACAAACCCCACAAGTAAAACAGCAACGAGAGTCATTTCTTGAATTATAACCCCACAAGCAAAAGAGCCTCCGAACATGCAATCATCATTGTTTCAAACCCCAAACTGGAAGTTGAAACATTTTTAAGAGCTATAACCATAAAGATCCCTTTAAAATCTGATGTTCTAGAAAGCCATTTTTTCCCAGTTAGCAATTTAATTATTGAAACTTATTTACTTCAAAATGAAACAGCACATACTTGCGCTTTCCCAAGCGTGGCGGACAACATTTTAGTCTTTCTTTTTTAGCAGTTACACGACGTAGATGTCTTTTCTGTTTTTCTCCTTCCTCTCTCTCTATTTCTTGAATTATATCTGGTAAGCTGCAGGCACAAAAACAGATAAGAATCTATAAGAAAGGCAAATTCTATTTAACTAGAATATGATTTGCCTGATATTCTAAGTAATAGCAAACCTATCAATTTCTTTGGAGAGCTGTGCTGCTTTTGTTGATTCAGCTTGTGCTTTCAACTGTTCTTTGCGTCTAGCCCGTCGATTCTTCTCAACTTGTGTCACCATTTTGGACTTTTGAGGCCTGAATAAAGTTAAAATTAATGATGTATAATTTCATTCAGTGTTAAATGAAGATCTGACGACTTGCTATGCACTCAACACAACATGGATTGCCAAGGAAGCTAAACTTAGAGCACTGCAAATTTTCAGAACACAACTGACATACAGAAAAGAAAATCTTGAACACTGGTGACTCTACAACTGATCATCATTAGGACATTTGGATCATCACCACCAAAGGTAACAGATATAAAGTCGGATGGCAACAACGTCCATATTATCTATCATGCTTACTGGTGACTCAACTCACAATCTAACTCAGCAAGATTAAGGAAGGATCAAACCTCTTCAAATTAGAAATGTGATTTCATATATAGTTGATTTTAACTTTACATATTTAAGCAACCAAATATTAGTGATATACAATGTACTCGTTCTGCATCTTTAACCACAAAAAAAGGATGTTCCATTTGGGCATATTAGAGTTCATCACAGGGTTCCTAATAAATTAAATAAAAAGGAAAGACTTTTCCAAGAAGAAAGAGTCTTGAGAAACTATGTCCTTTGCTTTAAGCTGTTGAGTTGAATGCAAATTCTTTTACATGTTATCATAAGCTTTGATAAATCCATTTTTTCACCTAAAAGTCCGATCTTCTGTCACCTGTGAAACCTCTAACCAAATTAAACAAGTGGAACAATATCAGAGTCTAGAGATATACCTGGTGTCTCATATCATGTGCTCAAAGGGTTTCCAAAGTTTTAATTAAGGTCCTCCCCTACTCAGTCATTGACTTGAGATTCTGGGATTGGATGCTCAAATTCTTAAATACCCACAAAAATTGGATCTATCATTTTCTAGTTCCAGGATTCCAGGATTCCAGTACCATTTAATCATTGACATTTTAATATATGTGATCTCCAGATAAAACTGATGTGAACTTCTGAGTTAGCTACAATTATTGAAAAAAATAGAAGTTACAAATGCTGGAAACAAGAACTTCTCCACTAGCTCAAATTCCACCCCACAAAAACTGAATATATTATTTCCTAGTTGCAGTACTGCAGTTATCAAAATAATGTGAACTTCTGCATTAGCTACAAGTGTTGGAAGAAAATAAGAGCTACTCATGCTGGAAATAGAACTTCCCACTGAACACATTATTTCCTAGTTGCAGTACTGCTCAGTAATCAAAATAATGTGAACTTCCGGATTAGCTACAAATGTTGGAAGAAAATAATAGCTACTACTAATGCTGGAAATAAGAGCTTTCCCACTAGCAGAAAAAATAAACACAATGCCACACAGAATAGGGCAAAACATGGATTCAAATAGATAAGGACGAAGGAAGCATGAGGTCTTAGACCATCAGTGATAGCGTTAGATATATCGCCTTTGACTTCATAAACATCCATAGCTTAGAGCTTTGTGAAAACTATTAAACATGCAAAGCCACATAAATAAAACGAAATTGCATTTCTAGTATAAATCATGATAAGAAATTGAAAATAGAAAGAGCCAATTGTGAGCCACTGTAAAAATGAGGACAAGACAACTCATGTTAGCCTTGTAAAGTTACAGTTAAAAAAGTAGGACTTAAAGCTGTCAGTATAATTTAAAATGTAATTAAATTTACTGTCAGTATAATTTATCATGTAGATTTAACACATTAAACTGTCATCTATTTTATTTCTCTGAAGCCTAAAGCTTAAAGATTGTCAAAGAAGCTCCTATTCACTATTATAAGGGGACTCCACGAATATGAATAGACACGGGTGAATAAATTACATGGTTCAAATTTTGATGGCTGGATTTTCAAGTAATATTATAATTTTAAATAATCCTGAGTACTGAGCAAGCAAAGAATAGAACATGTTTCAATAGCAAAAACTATCAAGACAGACAAGCAATATAGAAGCTTACCTTTTCTCCAGATCTGTGTTTCCGTCTTCCACTTGTTTTTCATTCTCCGTGTCACTGCCACTATCCGCTTCAAGGAAATACATCTGAGACAAATGAATCTTCGGTGAATACTTATACAGAGTATAAGAAAACATATCCCATAAGGCATCAGCAAGGGCCATGGTCAAAGGTACTAACAAGACAGTAACAGCTTAAACTTACATCTTCTTCATTAACTGCTTCTCCAGGAACAATCAATGGAATAGGCTCCGGCCCCAATTCATTTCGATAAATTTTCTGCATTTCATCTGCAACAGCACAAGCTAATGCATCCTGAATTGAGAAGATACCGAGTGAATTATTAATTGCAGGGACTAGGAACTTGGTAATAACAAAATATGACATACAGACACAAATTACCTGATGACTTTCAGATGGCGGATTGAATGAGCATCCTGGAGGCTCAATTTCCACGGCAGGTATAACAGAAGTCTTGGGCTTCTGTCACATGCAATGCATATAAAACTGATTACATATACTAATGCAGATTTGTATTTTCCCTTTCCGAAAAGTACACATGCAAAATTGTTCTATGAAAGTCGAAGGTTTACAATTCAACTACTCAAGATTTAGGACCATAAATAAATATACACAGTTACGATAGTGAAGATATGGATAGAGAAAGAAGAAGACATGGAGGTACAAACAATATGCACCAGGGGTCGTTTCGTTGAGAGACGAGTTATGTGAGGACTGTAATGTAGGGATTGTATCTTAGGGAATAGAGTAATACCAGGATTGTAATGCATGAATTATATTGTAGGATTAAATACGTGTTTTGTTTAATTATTTTTTGAGAAGGTAACAATCTTGTATTATATTCCAAAAAATCAAACCTGCCACAACTTGTTACAGGTTTACTAATTACAAATAAAAGGAGAGTATCAGGAAGATCTTCAATCCTAAATAAACAAAAATTACAAGGTGCCTAAAGCATTCATTACTGATTCTAGATCTTCCATATACTCCTGTTTACACCAAAAATGAAATAAAACCAAGCAATTCATCTTCATCTTCTGGATGCTGTTACTTTTGTTCTGGAAGCATCTGAGGTTCCTCTCTTTCCACACAGACCACTAGATACAGGTGGGGAAGATCTTCCATCTTTCTTTATGACTAGAAATGTAGGCAAAGCTACTCCCCGTGTTTTGTTTAATTTTACAAAATGGTTTTGATAAATGAAGGTTATTTTGTTCATTTTAGTTGTTTTAATCTTGATTCTGTAACATCTTAGTAATGCAACCAAACGAGCTTGTGTCACCAGCCAACCCACCTCATCCGCTGACATAGAAAATTATGAAAAACTTCATTCCACAGCAGCAGGAAAGTACAGAAAAACCAAATCCAAAAATGAAATCCCAATCTAAACATGCATCACATATTTTGGTCAAGATCTTTAGACAGCCTAAAGCATCAATGATGCAAAAACTAAAGGAAGGATTTCAAACTGCCAAAATGAGGAATGAGCAAAATGGAAAACAATCCAAGTTTGACTTCTTTTTGGATGCCTGGTATCTTTTTTGATGAAATTTTGTATCCGTTACAGATTATTGTATCTGCATAATCTAATTCATCAAATGAAGTGGTGAAAATGTGTCGACTAACGGGAAACTAACTGATCAATCAATCAATCAACTATGCATCAATCACAAAAGATAGTTAGGGTCAGCTCTAATGGGTCTCTACATCCATTTTGCTTATTTAGGTCCATTACCTTCCACGATAAAGGATCTTTTATATCCATTCTCATGCCTTTCTTTCATTTTTTACTCTCATCTATCGTTTGAGCGGATAAGCATGCAGAGCATGTGCAAGGAAAAGGTTCATCTCAAAGATGCTTAGTGATGTTTTCTTGAAAAGTAAGAGATTCAATTGACTTAAGACTGATCATTTTTAAGTGGACTTTGAAGCATTTTAAGGCAATAATAGTAGTACTCATAAAGAATGGCAGGCTACATTAATAAAACCTATACCAGGTATTGCATCACAACATACAAGGAAAAACTTCAGCTGATTTGAAATATGTTTTTGCATGTATAAGGAAACCAAAATTGAAAAGGATGTTCCTGATAAATGGTCCAAAAAGATAAAGAGGAGAAAAGAATTTTAAAATTCATATACGGGAAGGAAAAAACAGTGTACCTTTTTGGTTTTGATGACCAGTTCACCTGCAACAATGCAATGAAGATTGAAGGCTACATCAGAAAAGTCATTTTACTACAAAAGTGACGAGGAACAAAAAGGCTCTAATTATAAGGACACCTTTATCATCCCAAATGTCAACAATGCCAGAGTCTCCACCAGCCGAATCCTAATAACACAAAATTAAGAAGAAATAAACAATGAGGATCTATTAGGGATGTGCACTCAAATGAAAAGATTTTTCTCCCTATTGAGGGAAGGCCATTGTGGCAAGGAAGAAGCAGCCATAACATCTTGCAATTGGTGAATTGAATATTTAAAATGAAATAGTGAAGAACCTTTTGACCCTGTTGAGCAGTATCTTTAGCTATCTGAACTTTACTTTTCTTCTTGGACTTTTTCCCAGTTGAAGAAGGTACAGGTTCAACAAAGGTATTGCTCTGTAGCATACTATCACATCGAAGTACTTTCTCCCGGTGTTTTTCAATTTTCCGTTTGACAGAAAGATCTGGATTATAGACATAAACTAGTCACTTAATCGTTAAAAAGTGATTTGCCAACAAAAACCGAAAGAACAGCAGTAAAGGAACAAGGAAGATGCGCCCATGATGAACATCAACTGCAAATTATTCTAGTGATATAGTACTTAAGGTGCTTTGTACTGAAGGGGAACCGTACTGATAGGGAGTACTGTAATCGCATACAATAAGGTAAGAGTTCATCTTCACACTATAAATAGAAAAGGAAGAAGGGAGGGAGGTTCCAAAATTAATCTAAACAACTAAGAAAATAAAGAGACAACTACATAGCATAAGCCCTAATGAACTATTTTCTCTTGTATAAAGTGGGATGGCTTGGACATCCTCCTTTTTAGCCAAGATTAATTTGCTGACTCCCCAAATGGCTCTTTCACTATGGCCAGGTTTATTTTTTTAATTATTTTTTTTATTTTTTTTGAAAAGGTAACTTTTCACTATGGCCAGATTTGTAACAACACTCCCGCCCTCAATAAGAACCTTGTCCTCAAGGTTCAAGTCAAGGACAACATGAGTAGCAAGCTGCCCATCCCACCCCCCACCCCACCCCATTGTCGGCAAAACAAAGTGTTCTTCATGGCCAAAGAAGAATATGTAACCATGTACATGTGCTGCCGCAATGATACGAAGCATGTAAACATTAGACATGCCTAACACAATGGCAGTAGAATCAGAAGCTTGAACTTCAATTGTAGTAAGATAGAAGGAACTAATGTAGGATCTTTAGTCACAAGGCTAATTTGGTTCCTTAACCAACGAAGTTGTAATGTCCGTATGTGCAAAATGCATAGGAAAACCAGCCACTTATTTGGGATACAGAGTCTCTCTGTTAGTGAACCAACAAAGTTTTTCAACTGGCAGCATTGACATCCCAATCCCAGATGTGGTCCAAGGTGGCAACAAAAATCACAGTAACTAACTCATTAGACATATCGAAAAAACCCATAAGCAGAAACAATAGCAATCCATTAAGAATATCAGCTTCTGCCGTTTATATTCACAACATAGTATCACTACTTCACTACCCACTTGCAGCTGTGTAAGCCAAAAGCATGTTGAAGCAAACCAGTGGCTATATGAGGACAACGAAATGCTGCATAAATATCCCTTTCTGGATTTAAACCGAACACTTTGCGACCAAACACCATGTCAAGCTTATGTCTTTTGCCTTTAGGAAGAAAACTCGGTAGCTTAACCGAGAATGCCAAGGTGTAGATTCAAGTTGGGTCGTGACAATAAAAGCACTGGACATATTGTCGAGACTCACGGATTTTTGTATTGTATCCCCAACAACTTTAACATGAAGTTGTGAGTTCAAATGAGAGTTCACGATCTCAGCCACCTTAGTGTTACTATCATCATAAGATAAGTCTAGCACTGATGTGATAGTTGTAGCATCTGAAATCTCTGGGTATCAATGAAAGTGGAGTCCAATTGCATGTCCTCTAGCTGCAGTGAGCACACACGGCAAATAGAAGAGAGCATACGCTTGTTGTTAGCTTGTAGCTCCTTCATCGATTCTTGCAACGCCTTCACCGATTCAAGAGGGTGTTGAATTGAGCTTCAAGCATGGTAGAAGGGTAGAGAGGCATGGAGTAGGAACAATGAAAGCACCAAGGTAATGGAGGGGAATCGTATTGATAGGGAGAACTGTAATCCCATACAAGAGTTCACTTTCACACTATAGGAATAGAAAAAAAAGGAGGGACGTTCCCGAATTAATCTAAGCTCCCTAAGAAAATAAAGAGACAACTTCATAGCGTAGGCCCTAATGAACTATTTCCTCTTGTATATATATACCTCATAATGAAGTGCACATGCTCCTTTTAGCTAGGGTCCCAAAGGTGATTTGCTAACCCCCCAAATGGGTCTTTCACTATGGACAGATTCGTAACATGATTCTAAACTGCCCTCTTCTAGTCCTAAAATATCAGTTACTATCTCCCAAATTCATCAGGCTTCATATTACACCCAATAATTGCATGTGAACAGGAAGCATTGACTGAAAACTAACACCCAAACAATTGTTCCTGAAACTTTTCTGCAAGTGTATAACTGACATGAACTCTCAATCTGCTCTCAAGATTGATATCTACAATTATAACTCTATGGGATACTCAACTATTTTGTCTACTTGACTTAATATACATAATATTATCGAATGAGTCCACCAAAAAAAGTTCTGGAGGAAATTATGAGAGCACCCAGTTATTTCCCTGAGTACCTAAAAAATACTGCTAAAGAAACAGCCATTTTTCACAAGTGGAGCAATCCAGTTATCCAACCAAAACTAGTTCAGTACAACAGTAAATAGCATACATGGCAATCCATCTAAAGACAATATCAGCAGCTAGAACGCCAGCCTGGTATCAAAATCGACTCTTTTCTTTACCTCGTTATGTACTTGAACAACTGATATTTAATACTCTAGCTATTTCCAAAATACCTCTGGATTTGTCAACGTAAAAGAGAGAATCGCTAGGAACTTGAGCGAGTGAACCGCCGGAAAGAGCATCCTTTGTGGAATTGTCAAGGAAATCTTCAATATCCTCCGTACTTATGTTGGCTCTCCATGCCTTCTTCCCTTTCCTTGAGCTCTTTGCTTTCTTCCCCATCTCTCTACCTTCGCTGCAAAGGCGGCAAAGTTAAGCCCTTGCGTTGTGTCCCCAAATAGTTAAGACCCAAAAAGTATGAAGTTCTGATACTGTATTTTTTTATATACAGAAGGGTCAGATTTGTCATGTTATTTTCCTTAAGTACTATTCTTTCTCCTCTCATATTTACTTGTCATATTTTGATTTGATATATTTCTTTTTAAAATATTAACATAATTATTTGACTACAGTATTTTTATTAATTGATATTTAATATTAAGTCTTAAAATATAATTTAAATTTAAACTATTGAAAAACGTGAATGTAAAAGAGAATAATTGAAACCTTTGATCAAAACAACATTTGTAAGTAAGTCTTGTTTATTTTATTATAATCGTCTAAAACGGTCAAATAAATCCTAGAAACTAAGAAAAATAAATTATACTTCTAATTCTGAGTCCTAATAACTATTTTAAGAATTCAAACCCTAAAAATATCATCAAAGACATATATATATTAATAAGGTTGAAATTTTAATCCCGGTTGAACTCTACATTTATTGAGTCAAGCTCAGTTTAATAAATAGGGGGTCGTGGTGCAAGGGACATAGTGAGGAGTCCAGCCTCGCGTCGTGGGGCTCATCTCAAGGTTGAACACCTTTTGTTAAGTCTCTTGAGTTTAGTTTTCATAGATGTGCAGCGCGAGACTTATCTCATGGTCCAACCTAGAGAAATTTTTCCTTTATTTTAGTTTGGATTACTTTGTTTTGCGTTTCAATTCATCATATGGGTCTTTTCTTGATGATTTAAACTGGAAATCAACGTAATTATACAAAGAACTAAGCTAAAATGCAGACAAAATATGGTGTTTGAACGTGTAAATACACTCCGGATCACCATTCCTCACTTATAGCTTTTGTTCATCCTGGGACAACTCATCATATCCTCTATAGACCCAATATCCCATCCGTCCTAGCTAGACAAAGCTACTCACAAATTCCGGTTCACTCACACAATTAAACCATGATCTAAAATTTACTCATTCAACCATGGCTTTCAAACTCAAGACTCATCATGCAAACATCACAAATACTAGACCGATTCTTTATCACATATCTATGATCAATATTCAGTACATTTTTTTATATTAACATCCTCGTTGCCTGGGAACATTGCTTTATGCTTGCAGATTATCAGGTAAACAAGGAACCCCGTGCGTGTGGTCGTGTTCAACTAAAGATAGGTGCACTCCATTTTTTCTAGAGTTGTTGAGTTTAGAGTCTTTTTTAGCTTTATATCAGTAATGGGTATGTCGGAGCGCTGTCCAACTCATGATAAGTAGATTTTCATCTTAGAGGCTTGTAGACATTTATTGCAGGTTTGGTAGTAATATGCAGTCTAGTTAGCCTTGTAGAATACTTCAGTTATATTAGAGTTTGTTTCTGTTGTGTTTCTTTAGGTTTTACTTGGCCTTAATGGTCTGTGTTTGCTGTTTGAGTTGGTTTTAGTTGGTTCGGTCAATGAAGTATGGCACAAGATGTCACTCATTCCTCTTTATATTTGGCAGATGACAAATTTGATATTAGAGGAACATCGTGTCCTAGAAAATATAAAAGTAGTGTTTAGTAGAGTTTTGCTTACGGAATATGTTGTGCACCACACTTATAATTAGGAGGCTCTTCATGTTTTAGATCTAAGTGTTAAGAGTTGAGTTATCAAAATCGTGTAATAAGGATTCACAATCATCAAACCTACACAAACCTTGTGGAAAGGTCGATTTTAATTTGAGACGTCATAGCCTTTTCAAGGATGGAGTTGCTTATGTCGGGGTAAGTATTTTTTTTCATGTTTTAAGTTTGTCTCATCAACATCTGTGTGAGCTCTAATGAGTTTTTGATAGCTGCTAGTGACCTTGTAAGGCAAGTGACTGGTTTTCTAGGCTATTTTGCAGGTGTGGTATAGTTCGGTGTATAGGGGAGGTTCTGTCAGAAATTCAAGAAGTTTCTAGTTGTTCTCGTGCATTCTATTTCACATTCAAGGACAAATATTTGTAAGGAGAAAAAGATGTAACACCCTGGGTGTTTAAGGTCATGTCCCGATTTTTTATTAATAGGTTTTCATCTTAGATATTTGTTGTGAATTTTCATCTAGTTGGCCTTGTATTATACTTCTATTTTATTTGAGTTTGTTTTCGTTACATTTCTTTATGTTTGACTTGGCCTTAATGACACATCTTTATTATTTGAATTGGTTTAGGTCAATTCACTCTATCAAGTGCGGCATAGGATACTGGTCATGCCTCTCTAAATTTGGGGTGTGACAACAATATCATCTGAAGCTGAAAAATTGAAAATACTATTGCTTTCTTTGCAGGACTCAATTGAAATAGATCTCAAGATACAAGGGTTATTCTATAACTCTGGGGAGAGATCCTCTCCTACACTTGAGAAACTTTATGAGAGTTTGTGCTGAGTATAGGAGTGCACTATTCTCTGATGATATGCTAAAACTTAACATGCTTGTGTACTCTCTTAATTAAAGGTGAAACGAAGCATAGTTTAAAACATTGTAACGGGATGAGATTGACTATTATCTGAAACTAGTCTACATCTTTATTCATGAGTGGAGTTTAGTGGCCGGATGGCTGCAAGCTCTCAATATCATCTTGTATATTAGACAGCCGAAGGGGGAGATACTATTTGATGCATAAGTAAGGTTCAAATACTATAGACATAATAGGAATATGGGTTGCACGACTCAATTATTCAAGATGCATTCTAGACAACACTTGATCTAGTAAACCAAGAACTAGCGGTAACCATAGCAGGGTAGAAGCTGAACATCATGTCGAAGAAGGATGTCATAAAAGTAATGAATGATACAACCAGACATGCGCATGAACGAAATGCCAAATTCAAAAAGGTAATGAATGAGATAATCAAAAATAGAAATAAGGTATGTGTATGACACTTTTGTGAGGATCCTTCGATCGATAAATCAGTTGATTAGGCAAATTATTGTTGTGTGACAAAGTTAAATCAAACACTTTTTGAGAGGCAATCTGAGATTATAATAGATGAAGACATAAAAATAAAAATTATAAAATATGAGTCGTGCCATAATCGAAAATAAGGCACTTGGTGGGAGACAACCCACCTTACTAACTATTATCTTAAGTGTTTTTGCAAGTTTTAGGTACGGAGCCAACCAAAAAGCATGCATTGGAACAAAGAAGTGCCGAAAATTAAAAAAAATAGGTAAGTGCATAGAGTCTCGCACTGCAAACCACCATACCCCATGTTCGTGAGCTGAGGCTTGTACTACGACTGTCTCTGAACTTTTAGTTCAAAGACTTATCAAAAACAAGGGAGACCCGTTGTAACACCCCTCAAAATGAAATAGGATAATTAGAGCTTCACATGCGTGTTAGTAGTTGATAAAACTGTATACATGTTTGAAATGAGTTTATAGGTCAGTTTGGTTGAGTTTGAAGTCAAACATCATTGGGCACTGAAAAAAAAGTTGTCCAAAGCCGGCCAAGCCAAAGGGTGGGTTGGTAAATTTCCCCCTTGGCTAATTAAATGTTTGGGCATTTATTTTAAGAAGTTTTTATTATTTTAGGTATATTAGAACATTTAAATGAGGGTTATAACTTCATTCTTCAAATTAGAATTTCCAAAATCATTCTCTCTCCAAAATCTCTCTCTAGTTCATAGAAGAAGAAGAAGAACTAGGGCTTGGAATTGGTGAGTTCTTCATCAAATTTCGAGTGGATTCTTCAAGAGAGGTATGGTGACCCTTGATCCTTGATCAATCTTTCTTTCAAGGAGTCCAATCAAAAGAGTTTCAAAAAAAAAATGTTTCAAAGAACAAAAATCTCAAATTCTAATCCAAGCATGGGTTCATTGGCAAAGCGTTTTCTAAGCCATTATATTGATGAATTAATGTTTGATTAATGTTTTTAGAATGATTTCATATGGAATTCCTTGAAGAACCCATGTTTTCCCTAAATTCCTAAATTTGCTTATGAAGTGGGTCTTTTGCTTATGATTCAAAGTTTATGAATATTGTGTTTGGATTGGATTGTATTAGTGACTCTTATGATTTTCTACATCTATCTATGATGAATTGATGATGTATGGATGAATGGAAAGTTGTGGCCTTATGGGCAAGTTATGGATGAATTCTCTTGTGGTAAGAAAAATGGTTGGGACTTGAGTGTTGTTGATTATGGCTTTGAAGGATGGTAAGTTGACCTATTTTATGAAAAATGTTGAATTAGTAGGGAATTGAGTAATGTTGGTTATGGCTTTGGAAAATGGTAAGATGGCTTAATCTCTTAGTATTGATATAATTGTTATTGGTTGGTTTGATCCACCTTTGGTGGAGGTGGTTATTTGTTGTATTATTGTGAATTGAGGCCATGAAGGGAATTATATGAA
>NW_006239567.1:197018-197230 GCF_000226075.1 Solanum tuberosum
TTTTATGGGCGGTCACTTCATTATTCACTTAAGTGTGGCTTAGGGTGACTTGAGGTAGAGGCTTAAAGGGTAATGAAAGAATTACTTTGCTATATTGTTTAAGTATTATACGCTTGTGTTAATTGAGTTGTAAATGATGTGAATATGGTCTTATTTGTAAATGGTGACTTGAAATGTGGGTTTATGCTTGTGGTTGTAAAGGTTTGTTAAAG
>NW_006239567.1:197394-219787 GCF_000226075.1 Solanum tuberosum
AGCGGGTTCTATAGTAAGCTTGGAACTTGAAGTTCTTCCAAGATCTTGTGGTATGTCCTCATATGTCGAGGACAAGACTTTTCTATTCTAGTTTTATGATAAGGTTCTTGTAATAGACTTAATAGACTTCTTTTGATTGTAAAGGGCCGTGTCCCTAGTATGTTTTCACGTTTATGTCTAAGATGGCTAAGAGACTTAGTATTCCGCTTGTGTACTTTTGAATGATGTTTTTAAAAGTGACCTTTGAGTCTTATGGGATTTTATTTAAAGAGTTTTTAATTCCGCACTATTTTACATATCTAATGTGATGAATGTTAAGGGCTTGTATGAGACCTCCGAGAGGTCGAATACGCATGTTACGACTTGGGGATGCTCTCGGGTCGTGACACCCGTGATAAGGATTGCAATACGAACCGTCAAGTTCTGTGATGGACCTCGCGTCGTGCCCCGATGTGGGTTCATGAAATTTTTCACTTAAAATTTTTGGGTCAATCTGACTTGAAACCCCTATTTTAATACACAATCCTGGTTTTTTTCATCTTTTACCCTATGGCATAAATTCAATTTTTCTCTCAAGAACCTCGTGAAACACACCCCAGTTTCATAATCTTTCTCTTCAATCAAACCTACAAGCCTCAAGGTAGGATTTATGATGCTTACTATTAGGATTACTTCGTTGTTACAAGGTTTGTGTTACGATCCAACCCATCGAATCGTGCGAGCACCTACTCTAATACATAGATAGGAGAACTCTTACCACTTAATTTGAATTAAAATCTACAAAAAATAGATGATTTACTACAAAACTCTAAACATCTTAAAACTTCATAAAAATGTCAAACTTTAAAAACCCTTTTACAACACAGTGAAAACACTTCTCAAGGAGCTAGTCTAAACATGTACAAAAGCTACTAAAGGAGTACAATTTACACAAGAAAATAAGACACAACATCAACCATAGAAGAGGAGAGAAGTTGTCGGAGATCATCATCTTCACTATGAGACATTATTGAACTCCTGCAACAAGACTATGTCAAGTGACATAGCAAAAGTAGTATCAGTTCAAACAACACATATTGATAAGCATCATCAGTTGACCCAAACATACCACATAATATAGTATAGATAATCAAAAGAAAAAATATACTATAGAATTTACACCACCCCACTTCTCTATCCACATACTCCTACCCTATCCGGGTAAAAAGCCATAACTAATGCACCTTGATCCAATGCCTCTTTGTTACACCAACCAAGTGTCAAATCATAGCATAATCCTTCTACCACATTAATATTCACAAATACAAGACCATCATAATGTCAAATCATGGCCTAACTTCTACCACATTAATATTCACGAATACAAGACCACCATAATGTCAAATCATGCCCTAACCTTCTACCACATTAGTATTCACGAATACAAGAGCATCATAATGCCAAATCATAGCATAACATTCTACCACATTAATATTCATGAATACAAGACCACCATAATGCCTAATCAACCAACCTACTCTTCCCTCTCAATTTCACATGCTAACTCCCTGGACCTTTTTAGAATAGTACATGAAACTAGCATATTAGACCAACTCATCCATCCAAACTAAACCCAACATCATTTATAAAACCAAGTTCATCATGATAAATAAGAAGCACAATTAGTAACAACTAAAAATTGAGTCCCCATAAACTCAACCCAATAGTTGAAACAATCCTATGTACTGAGTTATTGATAAACAAATAACATACACCAATCATCACAAGAGATACATATACCAGACTCTCAGTCCTTACCCTAACTCACAGTAACATGAACCATGTCTCACCTGATCACATACAAGTCATATCTGAGATCAACTCATCTTTCAAGCAATGTGGACAACTCAAGGATCCAACATGCAACAATTATATGATGAAAAAGAAAATTATGTTCACTTATGGAACCATAAATACATACTTGGTCCTATCATGGAACCCAAAATCAATCTGTTAGTATAATGGCGTGTTACCCAAGCCATCCATAGTTAGTGTACCGGCGTGGTACTCGAGCCAACTATATATGAATATCTCTATATTAGGTATGATATATGATCAAATTGTTAGTATATATCAAACATGATATCTGAGCCAACCACGGGGATATCTTGTACCAGGTGTGGTACTTGATCCAACCATCAAACACATACAATCATGCACAATCACAAATATCATGAACAATAACACTTGAAACACAAGTCACATAACCAGTTCTGTCACACCCCAAAAATTTCTAAGTTAAGACTTATTTGAGTATAAAGTCGTACCAAGTGATTCTTAATTTTTCTTAGATGTTAAGTTCAATTATTTAGTGTGTGAATAATTTTGGATATGAATTAAGGTCACTAGAATCCCCTAACACAAAGTTGAGTTGAAAGCTTTTTTAACGATTAAGCTTCAATATGAGATTTTACTTGGGCCAATTTAACATGACCATATCTCTTAGCATATAACAAATTAGGTGGACCTTGACCTACCAAATTAAAGATCTTTGAGTCTTGTTTCCAACTCCACCAAGTTTGTCTCATTTCGAGTTCGGAGTAAAAAGTTATTGTCATTTTACTAGAGACTGTTGTATTATAGTTTTCTTATGTTGGTAGCATTAGTATGATTATTCTATCAATGGTTATAAAAGTGGAGGAAGGATAAATAAAGTTTTAATTAGGTGAGAGTAGTTAGTTAGTTCCTGATAGTAATGGGGGAAATTTCTATTGATAGAGATAACGAAAGGATGAGGAATTCTTAGAAGGATTGGTTAGTAGGAATACATGGATTGTCTATAGTAATAGACTTAAATGTGGTGTTGTTACATGTGGATGCATATATGATGCATTAGATGCTTCTTGACTAGGACTCAAAGTTTTGTTGAATGTAGTCGTAAGGAGTAGTATTCATGGGATGAGATTTCCTATAGAGGCATAAAACCTGAATATTGTGGTTTCGATTAGTATAAACATCTCATGTTTAACACCTTGTGAATTATGGATTAGGCTTGATCACAGTAAGAGAAAGTGATTTGACTTGGACATTTGTAAGAGTAGTCATACACTCTAATGAGAGCTGGGAGTTGCAGCTAATGAAGTGTAGTAATTAGAAAGGAGAGCATAGTTAAGTAGTGTTTCTAAGCTTAAAAGCTACGAGTCATATCACTCAAGGCATAATAGTCATATTTTTACTTTGTGTCTACCCTTGTTTTATGTCATGGCATGTAATCTTGAAATCTTATGTGAGCTTCGTGCCAAACGTGCTCGAGTCCAGTTTCAAAACTGTCACGACCCAAAAATGGTTGTGATGACACTCGTCTTATCCCACCAAGACAAGTCAGCCTAAAACTCAACCATTACAATAAAACGTGGAAATTTCATAATCAACACAAAAAAACCCCAAAACCTGGTTGTCATGTGTACAAGCTTCTAAAGTATTACAATTGATTCAAAAGAAAACACAAGTCTCAAATGACCTTGTGTCTAGAATAGAACAAGGTCATAATTAAGGAGAAAGAAGGTCCGTTGAAATGACAAGCAACATCCTCACAAACCTCCACAAGAAGCCTCAGACAAGGAGAAGAGAAAATATCACAAAGGTCCGGGCTAGAAACCTACAAAAAAATGTAAAAGCAAGGGGTGAGTACCAAACACACGGTACTCAGCAAGTAAACCTCTAAACACAAGCTAAGGGATAAAATACGAATACTCCTTACACCCCAACTGAACCTCCACAACTACAACCTGCATAAAACCAGCCCAACCTAACAGTTCACAATTTACAAGCGCATATCTCAACAACAACATTCTAACAATCACATATTCTCAACAACAAGCTCAATATTCATCAATTACAACCTCCACAACTAGAACTTGCTTAAAACCAGCCCAACCTAATAGTTCATAATTCACATAGCACACAGCTCAACAACAACACTCTAACAATTACATATCCTCAACAACAAGCTCAATGTTCATCAATCAAAGTTTCACAGAAAGGCACTCACAAGATCGACAAAACACAATATCAAGTTCACTAATGATAAATATGTGCAATGCAATGTCAAGTATAGTGATGCATGTTTGACCTAGTGATACACACCCGCTGTCTCTCAGTCCGGGACCCATGGGGGACATATCTGTCCATGCATCCATCGCGGCGCACGATATGACCCTCGATAATAGTAACCATCGCAGCGCGCGATACGTCCCTCGAAATATAGTATCCATCGCGGCGCGCAATACGTCCCTCGAAATGGTACATCCTCTTTAATTTCTTATTCTTTCTCAATTCACATAACACTTGTCACAACCATGTCTCAGAACAATGCAAATGACATGTTCACACAAATAATGAGAAGATGACCATTTTCATAACATTGCACAATTCACAACAACACACTCATGATACAACATCAACAAGCCTTTCAAACTATTTTCAACACATCACACACAAACAATTAATCACATTGCCTTTTATTACCCCTTTTCACCATTAGAATTAATCAATGTCGACAAATCAACCCATCACCAAGTCTCATTACCCCCAAACACATATTACAAGGAAATACACGAATTCCATACACTTAACAAGAGTTTAGAAATCCACTTGCCTCAAATAATAGAACGATCACTTCGGGACTTGAGCCTTCTCCTTTCATTGGGCTTCCAAATCAATACAATCTATTCAAGTAAATAATCACAATAAAGTTTCGAAATTAACAACACCCATATTACCAAGGTCTATCTTAGATCCAAAAACTCACTTAAATTTATAATGTAGTAAGTAACTCGAAAAAAATTGCTTTCTGATCATTAACCTCCCATCATATAAATCCAAATATTACCTAATGATTACCCATAATCATTATCCAATGATTATATTAGCCATTAACAATTTTCCACCAAGAAAACGTTTGCATAGGTTATTAAATTCAATTTCTCTTGTTTCTCTTTCAAAGCCAACAATGTTATTATAATAATAGATTAAATAGAAACCTGTGTCAAGTAGTTACCATGTCAGTAACTCAACTTTGAGAAAACCTAATGTATAGATCTTTAAGCCTAACTAAAATACTACACATATACCAAATAATCACCGACCTCTTCTATATGTATATTAACCTCAAATAATTTGTCATTATAATGCATCAATGATGGGAAATAATCATTGCTCAAATTACATATTTTATCCATTACTATTATTCCCTCAAGTCCAATATTTACACTACAAGATTATTGATTTCTCTTTTACAACCAATATTATAATAATAACAACAATAATATAGCTCATATCAATATATACAATACAACAAGATGTTGGTGATTTTGATGACTTACATGAAGTACACACATAATACCCTCGCCGAAGCTTACAATACAACAAGATGTTGGTGATTTTGATGACTTACCTGAAGTACACACGTAATACCCTCGCCGAAGCCGTCACTAAGAATTTTATCGTTCCCTCCTAACCTTTCTATTTCTTTTCCAAATTAATTGTTTATTGAAACTGACAAAATCCACCCAGAAATGGAGGAGGGTTAAGGCCCATTTTATGCCATAAGCCCATTTTGAGTGTTAGGATAGGTTGGGCCAAAAACTCAAAAATTGACTTTACTTCTTCTCTTATTATTATTTGTTTATTGTATAAACTCTAACATTTTATTTGATTTGGTTTAGTTTAACAATCTATCCCTAATAAGTTTCTAATTACATTAATCCCTTAAAAATTAAAAAAACCGGATACAATAATTGAAGCTCGAATACATTAAATACTGTCTCGGATACATTAATATGTAGCTCGGATACATTAAATACTAGCTCAGATACATTAAAAACTAGCTCAGATACATTAAATACTAGCTCGGATACATTAATATGCAACTCGAATACATTAAAGAAATAAGGGATTTTGGAGATTTTTAAAAGTAATAGGGGATAATGGAAATAAGTGAAACAAAATGTGTGTATTTCTGTAATTTGTCCTTTAAATAAATGATCACTTTAGCCAATTAACTGTCAATTATCTACAATTACCTATCAATTAATTAACTCAAGTTAAATGAATAATCCAAATTCCCAAAAATGACCTTTCGGGTCATTGCAAAAACTCTTAGTATGAATCAATTCCACCTATGTTAGTAGGCAAGTGCAGAAGTTAGAAAGATAGTAAGAGTAACTCTTTTTCATTCTCAGTCCAGCCGTCATTCGAAGACGAATGATCCCAAGGGGGAGATATTATAACAACACAAAAATTTCTAAGTTAATACTCGAAGAATTCTTCATTTGAGTATAAGGTCGTACCAAGTTATTCTTAATTGTTCTTGTTTCGATCAATAATTTAGTGTGGGAATGATTTTGTATATGAATTAAGGTCACTAGAATCCTGTAACACAAAGTTGAGTTGAAAGCTTTCTAACCGATTGAGTTTCAATATGAGATTTTACTTGGATACCAAATTAAAGGTCTTTGGGTCCTCTTTCCAACTCCACCAAGTTGCCTCATTTTGAGTTCAGAGTAAAAAGTTATGATCATTTTACCAGAGACTGCCATATTAGAGTTTTCTGAGTCTGTGAACGATGGATCCAACATATGGGCCATAGGTTGAACGACGACCCATCCTGTCAAGTCGTCGGATAAATATTGGGAGTCAAATTTTGGGACCCTATTCCTACGGATCCATTCCACAAGTCATAATAACTGCTACGGGCTGTTGTTTGGTCCCGTAAATGGACTTTTGAGACTTAAAAAATCAATATAAATTCCATGGATGGGGATCTACGGTCCGTAGATCGAACCACGAACCATTGATAGCCCCGTGGATAGTTTTTGTTGGCTTTTAAAAAAGGGTTGTTCAATATATTCCCACCCCTTCTAAGCCTAAACCACGACCCTTTTTCACCTAATTAAGGGTTTAAACAATTTTAAAACATTATTTTACATTTTTAACACTTCAAAGACTTAGAGAAAGGATTCAAGAGGAGAAAAGCTAGGATTTTCAATTCAAATTTCATCGATTTCGCCAAGAACTTTATTCTTTCCAGGTATGTAAGACTATCATAGTGTTGGACTAGTTCGTTCTCACGCCCTACATCTACTTTCAAATCAGTAAACGAGTAATCTAGGGTTTTATTCTTAGATTTGAGTATTCTTGAGATGAGTTGATTTTGAGTTCTTAAGTTCCTAATTCTTTCTGAAATTATATTCCTAATTATTGAATTGTTATATATTATGCATTGAGTATTATTCAGATAGTATGAGATCGATGAGCATTTTACACTTTTAATGATTTACTTCTGTTTTAAGCCTTTAAATGCTTGAGTCAGTCTTCCGATAAGTAGTTAGTCAGGCCAAGTGTTCGCTTGCGGACCAACAATGGTTCTCGAGTGTTGACCACGTCTAGGGTGTAGGCTCGGGACGTGACAAGTTCATTGCATGAGTTTATGAACATGTTGTCATTACATATGCTTCCATATAGTTTCCCCGTTATGCATACACAAGCGATACAACAGGCAGTAAACATGTTTATATATATCTATTGGACCATACAAACCATCCTAATTAGGAATTTCAAGGCTAAACAAGAATGAGAGGACCACCCTTAGCCATTATCTTGTCTCCCACCTTAACAACAATCTAAAACCATCTAGACTCTATGTCAGAAGGCCTATGGATAAAACCTATGAGCATCTACAAATATAATGTAGTAAAAACGGGTCTTAACTACTCAGTTTAAGGAAACCTAGCCTACCTAAGTGCTAAGCATCAATTAATAAACATTGCCCATGAACTTCTGACTCCGCGGAAGTAACCTATGATGAACAAGAACCAAAATTCCTTAGGTTTTCACCTTCCTTATGTGGTAATTCTTCCCCTTTATTTCTCCCTTTCCTCGGGTGCCTTTGGAGAGTTTTGGAACAACCCTCGTTTATTTTTGCCTTTTAAAAGTGAGAGAAAAATAAAAGACGATGCATTAATTAGGTTGCATAATTTTCATCAACCCGCTATAGAGCCTACTGGACCGCTATAGAAGAGTTGTGATCATAGCAGGAAACCTCCCACTATGGCAGGCTTACGTCAGCTTGGGCCAAAATCGTTGTGTGCTCAAATTTTAAAAATTTGTGTACCTCACTTCTGGACTTTTGGGATACCACACGAGATGCCCTTTAGTAACAATGGGTCGGATTATTACATCTTATTTAGATAATTAAACCCTCCCATTTTACCCTAATTCTTCAAATTTATTTGAAATTAGAATTAGGCATATCTTTTCTATTATATATTGATGGGTTTTTGCTAGAACTTTATTGGTTATTGAAGAATAAACTTGCATATGCCTAGGGGCTTAACTTTTGAAATTATTCCATTATCTTGACGGGTTAATAAATACTACTTCAATATTGTTGAAACTGATTACTAGTGATCACTTGAAATTAGTTAGGAAGGTTTGAGTACCTAACTAACTATACAATTAGTACCATTTCAGCAGATTAAGTTTGGGGTGACCTTTGATTTTTTTAATCATCTAAACTGAACTCTGACAAGTCTTATAGTGTACATTTTTAGGTAATGAGCTCACAACAAGACAAAGGTAAGGACAAAGTTGGGCCCTCAAGAAGGAATCCGAAAAGGAAATGCTCTACATCCTATCCCACATTCACATGATTTACGAAGACCCTCACAAAAAATTGATATTTGTCATATTGATGGAGAGGAAAGTTGAAAAAAGGAGGACTCCAACATGGAGCAAGAATGGACCAGGGAGTCATGATTTTGTCTCTTTTTTTTTTGTTTTTGTTTTGAATTATTTTGAACATTGTGAACAATGCAATGATTTAAGTGTGGGATGGAAGGAAATATTACTTGTTTTCTTGTATTGCATTTTCATATATGTCATAGAATTTATTCCTTTCTCATTTCCTTGTATATTCTTCGGTATCAAGTTATATTATTTTGTTCTGTTATCATGATGATGTTGGTATTCTAATATATTTTGTTAAGCCTTGTGGGTGTCATATTTCTGGGCTAGATATTTTGGGCTGAGTTGTTGTATTTGCATATTTTGATAAGTTGTTAGTTATATTGTTGTATTATCTTATGTTCTTATTGATTTATTTTTATTTGGATTCCTCGACTTTTGTTTTGAGTACTTTTCATAAGGGTAATCTTTTTGAACCGACTATGTTTTATTTTTAGTATTTTTGAATTAGTTTAGTGTTTTTAAAAGAAACTTTAGAACAATGAACTCCATCAGTAGTAGTAATGTACTCTAAATAATGAATTTTCTTGACTTCATGAGAATTTACTCTTCAGAAAAGCATAAAAAGATAGAAACACATGCTATTTGTTTGGTACAAAGATTAATAACGCAAAGATTAGTAATACAAGGATTAATAATGCAGGGGTTAGTAGTGTAAGGATTGGTAATGCAAGGTGCAAAGTTTATTTTTATCAAGTGTCTGGTTCATTGTTTACCACTTTTTCAACCTCCCGACTTCAATTACAAACTCTTAGGGGTCGTTTGGTAGAAAAATAAATAATGCAGGGATTTGTAACACAGGAATTAGTAGTGCAATGTGTATTTTTTATCAAGTGTTTGGTTCATTGCTTTTGACCTCACTTGTGTTTGGATTAAAACTCTATAAAAAGCTTCTTTCCAATTATACCCTTAAATTACTATGTAATTGGGTCAAGGTAAATAATTACTGGACAATATTATTTTTCTATGGCCTTAGTTCTAACTAACTAGCCCTATGAGAAGAACAATTTTGTTGTCATGTTTGCTATTTTTTCACTTGATTTATTTGAGGATAAATAATTGTCATCTTAACAAATTGATCACTTATAAAATATCAATTTTCAATTTTAAAAAGATAAACATCTACTTTTAAACAGAAAAGATGGTAAATAATAGTAAAATTGAATAAATCATCTACATTTACACATAAAAATTGTAAGTTATAGTTTTAGTATACATGTTATTTTATAATTTATTCAATTAAGATCACAAACGTCATGTGGTGATATATATGCCTTTTTAATTAGTAAATATTAGATAACTCACATTTCAAAAATTGTATTGATTTGTTAGATTTATTTAGTAACAACCAACATTTTCTAAATAATTTGTAAGCTAATTTATTTGAATAAATTTACTAGTAAAAATATAGAATATAAAATCAAGAAAATAAACAAAATAATTAAAGTGATTTGAGGGATATTTTTGTCTTTACATAGACTTATCCCATGGTATTAAATTCTATGTATTACAGTACCTCGAAATGGAAGGTATTAGTAATGCATCCTCTAATACCATGTAGGATGTATAACTAATCCATGGATTATTTATACATATGCCCAAATTCCTACAAACATAGTACTAAATAATACCATACATAATACATGGACTATCTCTTCTAAATAATTTGTAGAGATAAAGTTTTAGGTAACTAAGTTTGAAACTATTAATGTGTTATGTGTGCAGTGTGCATTCGTTCATATTGAAACATCTAGAACTTGTCATGTGTGTGAAAAGTGAATTCGGTGTTAATTTGAACTTGTTGGATATGATCAAGGCATTTCTTGCTTAAACCTACATTTGCTTACTATGTTGTGATACCTACCTACACATTTTCTCTAGCTAACTCTTTTGAGCCTATAAGTTTATTTTTTTAGACAACCATATTATGTAGCCTAATTTATTTACTTTCGATTAGCCTCAGATATTGATCCAAAAGTCCTTATGCACTTCGAATTGAAAGACTTAGAGAAGAAAAGGGAAATAGTAAAGAAATAGGTGAATAAACATATAGAAATAAAGTTATGTGGTAAAGAGGAGATAGAAAATAGTGCTCAAGTTATGAAAATACATATGCTTGGTGGGAACAAATGATGAGATTAGAAAGAGACTTTTCTCCTTTTGACTTGCTATATGAGCACAATAATTTCTCCCTCAAATTCAATATAAATGATTTGTCAAGTGTGACACCCCAAACATGTTTAAAATCATTAATTAAAAGATAATCTATTAATATTATTCTTTTATTTTTATTCGACTTTTTCTTAAAAGTAGAAATATTAATTGAAATTTAAAAGTAGTTGAAAACTTCATTAAAATAAAGATGAACTCTGGAAAAAATAAGGGAAAATACATAAAATTTCCCCTGAACTTGGCAGCGAAACTTAGTTTAGTACTTTAACTTTACGGGTAATTATTTACCCCCTTATCTCTTTTCAAGTGAATTTAAATGCACCCAAACAGCTGACGTGGCAAGTCAAAAAATTTACTGCGCGTAAATAGCAAAAATTAAAGAGAAAAATAATAAATGGGCCCCATTTTTTCTTTTTAGCCAATAATCTTTTTTTCCTTCATCTTCCTCACACCCCACCATCACTCTCGCCCTCAACCACCATCACCACCTCTTTGATTTCTCCTTCTTCGAAACCCCCATTTCGACCCTATTTCTCCTCTTAGAAACCTCACCCTCTTTCTTTCTCTTTGGATCTGCCGCCTCAACCACCATTGCATCACCCTTTTCTTCTTCTTCTTCGTTGAACTTTCCATCTTCTTTCTCTTTCTTTGGAATGCCCTCATTCCACCTCCATTTCCTTTTGATCCGTAAAATAGAAAAGCCAACAAATGTTCTTGCTTCAAAATTATTGTTTATGATAGTGTTTGAATGTGATGAACTTGAAGCTCTTTTTAATGAAAAATCTATAATTTCTTCGTTTCAAATTAAACTTTCAAGTCATTATTTATTGTCTTAATAATGTGTCTTAAAAATTGAATGTGTTTTTATGAGAATGATTTTGACATTTTGGATCGATCTTTCAATTGTGACCGAATTTGTTCAATTGCCATCGTGACTGAGTTGAGGAACATGGATCTCATTTTTTGAAATATTTTGCTTTCTAAAGTTGGGAACAAATAAAAAGAAACCAAAAAAAATGAAATAATGTTCTACGTGGTGTTGATGTGGCAATGATGTGGCGCTGACATATCAATGACATGGCGCGTGTGGAATGCACTTGCCATTGTGAGACTGGTATTATAATTTTAGGGTGATATTAAATTCACTTGAAAAGAGATTAGGGGGGTAAATAATTACCCGTAAAGTTAAAGTGTTAAAGTAAGTTTTGTTGCCAAGTTCAGGGGCAATTTTATGTATTTTCTCAAAAAATAATTACTATATTCTTAAACTTTCAAAAATCCAGTCATTTGGACCATACATATATCGTCAGCAACTTATTTATAGTATTGAACTATAGAGAATAATTTATTTTTTAATAAGGGATAAGGGTTTGAAAAATACCCCAAC
This sequence comes from Solanum tuberosum, assembly GCF_000226075.1. Lineage (NCBI taxonomy): Eukaryota > Viridiplantae > Streptophyta > Magnoliopsida > Solanales > Solanaceae > Solanum > Solanum tuberosum. Next base: position 209,738 of record NW_006239567.1, read on the forward strand.
TTTGGTCGAATTTGCTGTTGCGATACTAAAACTTTCATAAGGACCTATTACCTCCCTAGACTATTTAATACCATATTTTTTACCCCCTTGAACTATTTAATAGTGTATTTTATAGGTATATATGTGCCCACGTGGACACATTACTATTTATAATTTTGTATTATTTTTTTTATGTCCACGTGGGCAAATATATATGTTTAAAATACGGTATTAAATAGTCTAGGGATGTAATAGGTCCTCATAAAAGTTTAGTATCGCAACAGCAAATCCGATCAAAGTTGAGATATTTTTATCCCTTTTAATAATGATGTGGGAAAACAAACTCTCACCAACCAATTTGGTTTAGGGTTTAGGGTTTACCAATCAATTTTTTTTTTATTTTACTTATATAGTAGATAAATGAAGTTAATGATGTGGTTTTTTTTTTGGGAAAAAGGTCCTAAATATATTTGAACTTTGACCGAAATTGTTGTAACAATACCAAACTTTGGGCAGGACCTTTTACCCCATGTACTATTTAATAGTGTATTTTAAAGGTATACTAATATTCGTGCCTGCGCGTTGCGCGGTTAGTTTGTAATGTAATTGTAAACACTAATTTAATGACAATATCAAAATTCGACCTACTATAAAATGATATTATAAAATTTACATTGGAGATTGCTAGCATTTAACACCTTAACATGTTAAAATAGAATAGTTATGAAAATAAATCAATATATACGTTTGGTTCATTGTCTCAACTTGATGACCATAAGTTTTAGTATTATTTAACTTATTTATTTTTAAAATTATTCAAAGTCATAAATAACTCTCACAATTTTTATTATATTCTTGTTAGCATAATAAAGATATAAGAAAATTTAATCGTTATAGTAAAATAAAATGTAATTAAAAAGTCCCACTATTATGATAATGTCAAGCATAAAACTAAGAAGTTTTAATCACTTGAATGTCAAATTGTAGACATGCAATTCAAAATTTTAAATTATATCTTTTAAATTTTCTAAAAATTATATATCAATTATATGATATTTTAGTATCATATTTTACCAAAAAAAATTATGTGGACTTTGTTGCTCAAATTTTAAGCCTTCTAACCACTATCATAGTGATAAATAAGACTGTTCAAATAATCAAGGATGAAGAATGAGAAAGTAATGAAATGCAAGTATTTTTTTTTAAAAATAATCAAAAAATAATAGAAATAATTACCTAAAGTATGAAGATATCTCCATTTTTGAACCATCTCAAGTCTTTCATCATTCTTGTCACTATTCATATTGATTTTATTATTGCAATATGAATAGTGATACATGTAAAAAAACGAAGAATAAATAATAGTATATTTTAGAGAATTACTAAATGTAGCCTTCATCTGCTAGTCTTCCCAGTGCCACAATTATATATATCTCCTTCTATGTATCTTGTTCATCTGTTGCACTCTATGAATAGTGTTTTTCATATTGCTTTAACCTAATATTCAAAGAAAATAAGAACATTAAAATTATAAGATTAATTTTTTTTTTTGCTCCAATGTTTCGAAAGAAATAAGAAAATGAAAAAGCAAAGCAGACTATGAATCACTAAAAATAAAACTCAGTAGAAGTAAAATTATAAAATCATCAAAAAGAGTCATACGTATGACAAATACTTGCCTCCATCTCTTTCATATAAATTATGAAGAATACTTACCTATGACTTTTCTCTTGTTCATCATTTGATTGTATATGTTCTAGAATTTCTTACATAAGAAATGAAGTTGGTTAACATTAATGATTGACAGTGAAGAAAAAGTTATGGGAAGTGGGAGTACTTTTTTTGTGGGTTGTAAGTTTTATTCTTTTCTTTGATAATTTTTAAATTGAAAATAAAAAACCGTTTTTGAATAAATTTAGGAATCTGCAAATGTGGGAGTGAAGTTGATTAGAGTATCCTTTATTATAGGAATTCAAAAGGTAATTTAACCGTGAGTTGTTATTTTTTTTATATTTGTAAATTGCACTTTTTTCTCTTCAGATTTTCAATTAATTTTGATAATTATATATTCTATTTTTGTGTTGTTGTTGTGGTCTTTTATGTTTGAAATTTATAATTTAAATTAATTTGGTAATTACAAATTTTATAATTGGTTTTGGTTATTTAATATTTATTTGTTATTTTTTCTAATTTTCTTTTTCTTTTATGTTTTTTTTAATTAAAAAAAGTGCTTATCCCATAAATAAAATTTTCATTCGAAATCTATTTAAGGTCTAATATAATGTATTGGGCAGTTTAAATCTGTCGATTTAAATTTAAATAGCAATTAGTAAATATATTTATTCTTAAAAGAAAGTACATGATATATTTTAGTTGGTTACTATTTTTTTTTATATATTGAAAGGAAATATATATAAACAATAGAAGTTTTTATAATAAAACCTTACGTAAAGTTTTTTAACACTTCAAGGAAGAACATGGCAACATAAAATTTTTAACATTTTTTGTTATGGAAATGTTTATATTCGTATAATATTTTATTTACAATTCATGTTAATTTAAGGTAAGTTCAGATTATTTTTTATATCACTTAAATAATGCTTTAAAGTTATATAATGTTAATTTCTATTTATTTTTTTAAAATATGTCACGTTAATTTAGAAAACTGCTTCAAAATTTCTAATTTAATTGTCAAATTGTAATGTATTATTTAAATTAACTACAGCTAATTGATTTTAATTGTATAGAAATTCGAGAATTTATGTGGTGCTAATAGATGTCACTTTTTACTACTCCTATTATATACAGATTGAAGATATATATAAAGGGAATTTTCAAAGTAAAGTAAAAATCTATAATTACACATAAGCAAATCTATTTGAATCTTTTTTTTTACGCAGATTTTTTTCTTCTAAAATTAGATTTTTAATATTTTTAAATTGAATTTTTTATTATATGATATTTAAAAAATAATTATGATTTTAACATTTGTTAATACTTTTAAAATATTAAATATGTTTTTTTTGTTTTATGTTTTCATTTTTTATTTTATTTTATTTTAATTAGTAGTGATGGCAATTAATATATTTTAATCAGCAATGATGGCAAATTTTTAAAAAGACTACCGACTCCACAATTTTTAAGGGATAATTGTACATAATAGCAAACTATTAATTCAAATTAAATGCTATAAATATACTTTGATTTAATTGTACCCTATAGCAAACTATTGCTATTTTCGCTACTCTCCCTGGTGGAATCTCGCTCGCCACTCTCGTTTGGTGGCAGTTTTGCTCGCCTCTCTCGCTTTTATACAAACACAAATGTATAAAATGCGTTTGTGTTTGTATAAAGCGAGAGAAAATTGTATATATACATATATTTTCGTTCCCCTCTCTCCCCTCTCCCAGATCTCGCTCGCCACTCTCCCAAATCTCGCTCGCCACCCTCGCCTCTCTCGCTTATACAAACAGAAACGAAATGTATAAATTGCGCTTCTGTTTGTATAAAGCGAGAGAAAATTGTACATACACATGCAAATACATATATATTCGTCCTATACACTTATAATTATACAATACAAATATTTCCCTGCCCAGTTTTCTTTTGCCTTTCTCTCTTTCTCATTTTATACATGCATAGATTATACAATTGATCTTTTGTATACAACTGTTTTCTTTTGTATATGTATAGCGAATTATACAACTGCTTTCTTTGTATATGTATAGCAAATTATACAATTGTTTTTTTGTATATGTATAGCGAATTATACATATATATGTTTGCTATGAAGCGCAATTATGCAAACTTTGCTATAGCATAACAAATATGAATTTTGTGTTTGTTATATGTGAAAGTTGCTCATTTTTTAATTGCCATCATACGGTTTTTTCTTTTTTTGGAATTTCAAATACAATTTTGATTTTTAATTTTTAAAAAGACTACTGATTCCACAAATTTTTAACTGCCATCATACGTGTCACGCCCCGAGCCTACACCCTGGGCGAGACTGGCACTCGAAGACCATTGTTGGCCTCAAGAGAACCCTTGGCCTGGCTTACTTAACTCAGCGGAAGACTTAAACATAAGAAAATATAACTCTGCATAACTTGAGAAATAATAGTTTAGCCAAAATGGCAACTCAGTCTTTAAACAACATCTGAATGATAATGTAAGGACAACTGAATTACTAACTGTCTATGAAGCCTCTAAACAACTGAGATGGATATTGGGACAAACCCCACAACATCCTAATGAACTAAACTAGAAAGCGAATAAAAGAGTCCTCCGGAATGCAAGGAGGCTCACCACTGACTCTGACTCTCTGAGTGCTCAACTGGATCAACGAGGCGCTGGATGCTGATCCTGGTTAGCTGCGTCTGCATCATAAGACGATGCAGGACAATTTGTATCAGTACATTGAATGTACGAGTATGCGAGTTGGAATGCTAAACACAACTTAAGCTTGAAAAGGGTAAGAAGGAACACTTACCTTGGCTCTGTACGACTCATGGATAACTGAACTCAATATAAAGCAATAAGACACATGCAATATATATATAAAGCTTGTAAAACAAGTGTAAACAACTTAGTTCATTAAAGAATAAAGACAATAACAAACTACAACTTACTTATATATATATATATATAAATAATATAACTTTTGTGGGAGATTCTCTAACCGACAACCACCACTATGAGCCTAAGTGGTGATATAACGTTTTGCCCACGCTGCCAGAATTGTCCTATACTTTGCTTTCATATAGAATACTTAACTTAGTGGATCCACTATTCTATGCTAAAAGCATCTTAAGGAGTCATCTAAAAAGTATGATCCTAAACTACGCATGATGGCTACATGATTTATGAAGACTCGAGTTAATATGAACTCACATCCCCATATCGGTGCTCAATACTACTCCCAAAATATACTTACCTCATATATTTGTAAAAACAAAACTCTTTCTTTGAATTGAGGTAATTACTTAAAACTTAGCTTAAAAGCTCTCTTGAAATAGATATTCCCCTTCTTTGCTCAAATGTGAAACATTTATAAACTTCTTTGAGAATACTTAGTTCCCTAATAGCTTTTTGAGAAATGAACTCAACTCTTTACTCTTTGCTTAACTTGAAAACTTGAGTCTTAAAATGAATTTAAAACATTGTTAAAGACTCTTGAAAACTTTAAGAAACTTTGCTTTGACTGCTTCTTAACTACTAGACTTGACTCTTAACTTCTTTGACTTTGATCTTAACTTTCCTTGAATTGGATTATGGATTCAGGATTCAAGATTCATGATCTCATATTTATGGATGATTTCATGATGTTTAGATGTACCTTAGAGTGTTGGAATCAACTAGAAAACATAGGTACATCGCTTAGGAACAAGTACGAAAAGATGGGGGAGGACTAGGGTGCACTGGCGTCCTTGGCGCTCTGAGAGGCGTGGGGCGCTAGGCCCCAAACCTCAGAGAACATGCTAGGGCGCGCTGGCTGGCGCGGCGCCCACCCCTTTACCTAGAAAATTCCAACTTTTCTCCTTTGTTTTTCATCTCTAAACCCTTCAATCTTCCCTAGTTCCTTTCCCAAACACTTAGGGTCATTAGTACTCTCAACTTACAACAGATCTAACTCGAAAATCCACCCAGAAACATGAATCAAATCAACAAGAAACTTCAACAACACAACCAATCAAGAACTTAACGATATCCTTCAAGAACTTCACTTTTTAACATGTAAACAACTCAAAATCGCTGAATTGAAACAAGTTGGTGTGTGGGTGAACTAACCCATCACTAAAAGATCTCACATACCTTAATAGGGATCACCCCCGACGAATTCCACTCCAAACGCTTGACGTTCTTGGCGAAATCTTGGCTTTTCTCCCTTTCTTTCTTCTTTTCTCTTTTCTCCAAGCCCTAAGCGTATTCTAATTTTTCCAAAACTGAATTAAGTTCTGTTTTTACCCCAATAAACCCCTAAAAATAATTTAGGAAATTAATTAGAGAAAAGACTACTTTGCCCTTCCCTAAATCCGGATTGGGACTTTCCTCAATCCAACAGCCCAACTTTCGAAAAGCATATCTCACTCATACAATGTCTAAATCGTGCAATCTCAGCGGCGTTGGAAAGATCTCTCCAAGGGCTTTCCAACCATATCAAGAGATGCTCCTAACTCCTTCTGAGCTAGGCGTTGTGGCGGTTTGAAAATGGTCAAAACTCACTTTCTTAACTTAGACAATTTCCAGATTTCCTTATTCTTTCCAAAAATCAATATTTTCATATTTTAAACTCTTTATAGTTGTTTCTAGGTGCGAGATGTTACAATACAGTTTTTTTTTTGGAATTTCAAATACAATTTTGATTTTTTTTAAAAAAATATTGTTTTGTTTTTGTTTTTTAAATTTTCATTTATTATTTAATATCTACTAATTTTGTAGCGCTGACACGTGACCGTTTTTCTTCTCCTATTATATATAGATAGATATGTGCCCATGTGGACATCATAAACATTGCATCATTATAAATAGTAACTTGTCCACGTGGGTACATATATAACTTTAAAATACACTATTAAATAGTGCAGGAGGGCAATAGGTCCTCCTCAAAGTTTGGAATTGTTACAGCAATTTCGATCAAAGTTCGAATATATTTCGAACCTTTTTTTTCTTTTTGTCTTAGCTGAATTAGAACCTTGGTCCACAAAAATGAAATTAATTACGTAGTTTTTTTTTGTCTCAAAACCTTGGTCTCCATGGTTTACCCCAACTTCATTAACTACTGATAAATATATATATTGAAGAATAAGTTGTTGCATTGCGTTGGCTTCAAAGAATAGTTTCTGCGAAAATGTTTGTAAAAACTTTTATCAAAAACTGTAAAGCTACAACTTTCCGCTTAGAGTGACTATTCTCTTGCTTTATTTACATCACATGTGAATGCTTAGACTTTTGTTCAAAGAAGTAAGTGAATATGATCTCTATGATAGGATGCTTAATAATAGTACAGATTAAAAGCTTAATTCATGGTGACCAAGATCCACCGTCCGACTGATACTTCTGATCGTGTTTCTATATATTTACTTCTTTTGTAAGTTATGAGTTGTGGGGTACTACTAGTCTTCTCGCTACCTACTAGAAAAATCCCATCAAGATAGATTGAATTGACAACCTATAACTTCAACTAAAGGCACAAGGGCGTAGTGAGCACAGAACAGAGGAAATGCACATGGGTCTCCTTGAAGAACGGAGTCTAAGGTAAAGAAAGAAAGGTAGCGTGTGCACACTTTTACTGTGCTTGGATTGGCATGGCTGTCCCCCTTTGTTGGTTGAGGCTCGGCCTTTGACTCCGCTTGCCTCGACTCGAATCGGTTCTGCCCGATCCGATTCAATTTAATTAATTAATTAATTAAATGGATAATCTTTTTAAAGGATAAGAGGGAACAATAACTGGGGAGAGTTGACAAAATAGTCACTCTAAAAACTTAATGTCACATTAAGTCAGAAGTCTTGAAAAATTAGTGGTATAGTCACTATTAATGACATCATCCATGTGCCCTAGTTGGGACTTACAAAAGACTTTCCTAAGTTTTCATATCTCCACTTTGGTCCCCCCTCCAACAAATATGGAATAATATATTTATTTGCAATTGTTAAAATTTAGTATAACTTACATAAATTCCATAGTGTAAGATCTAAATATATCATATCCCTACTCTTTTCTAATTTACAAAAATCCCTTAAAGAATCATCCATTCGGATACATAAGATTTATCCGGATACATCACCCATGATACATTACAAACCTAGTCAGTTGCACTTAATATGGAACCTAAATGTAAAATTAATTCTAATCCCCAAAATCACGCTACAGATTGATAATCAATCTATTCAAACTGTAACAACTTCAAAGAATTGAAAATTCAAACTTTCATCTCCTTCATTTATCAAGGATCGTAACAGATCCAAAGTATTTGACCAAAGTGGTTGATACCAAATTTTCATCTCCTACATCTATCAGAAATCGTAACAGATCCAAATTATTCGTTCAAAGTGTCTGATACAAGATTTTCATCTTCTCCATCTGTCAGAATCGTAATAGATCTAAAGTGTTCGACCAAAGTGGCTGATACAAGATTTTCATCTCCTCCATCTATTAGAAATCGTAACAGATCCAAAATATTCGATCAAAGTGGCTGACACAAGATGAATATATCAATTTTGTTAAGACATTCAGGAATTTGAGTAGCGAGGTGAGTTATGAAGGATACAAAACTGATGGAATTGTTGTTGGACAAACGATTTTATTTGTGAATCTTTCAGTTCATCGAAGATTCTTTCAATTTTGATTCAAAATTGTTGAAAATTTTGAGATTCAAAATTCTTCTCTTAGTTCATTGAAGATACATTCATTTTTTATTCAAAATTATCAAAAATTTTAGAAGATGTATTATGAATATCTTCGCTAGTCTTGTTATTATCTTTGTTAGGGGTTTGAAGAAGTTCCAAGTACTGTAATCCTATTTGATACATTAAAGTAAAGGTTGTCCATAAGGTTTTGCTATTAGATCAATACATTACTGTGTGGTAGTGATTAACTATTAAGTATCAGATACATATAGTTAATTTAATTTGTATTTGTGTTTTTGAGAAGACTATATCAATCATGATACATTAGTATTTATGAATCTTGTATAAATTGATAAGTATTGTATTCCTATTAATTAGATACATTAAATAAGTAAATTTTGCACGTAAAGTGTTTGCTTAGATTTTGACACATTACTGTGTGATAATTATTATATATCATATACATGTAGTATTAATTTAAATTATTGTATCATGACCAAATGTCTAGCATGATACATTACTATTTTTGTATCTTGTTGTGTTTGTGAAATACTATACTTTATAGATGATACATTATACATTTAATTTGTTATAAAAGCATCAAAATGTTCAAGAATGAGGGTATGTATCAGATTATATTTATATTTTGTATCTTATATAATATATAAGTTAATTTTTTGTGATTGATACATAGAAATATAATTATATGAAACATCAAAAAACAGAGGAAAATATTAGACGGTATGAAACTTTGGTAAAATTGAAACTAATATTATTATAAGACAATGAAAAGATTAAATAATAATATAAGAATCCTAATCAGTTTCAATGAGGAATTAGTTGTTAGAGTCCATAACCAACTCAAATTATGAAAAATTTACAAAGATTATTATCAAATTTTTATTTTTATTTTAACGATGGACAAAAGTTTTGAAACTCAAGAAAGCATCCTTTTATGATACGACATTACCAAAATCAAACTTGTGAGTTATTACCAAATAATAATTACTACTATAACATTTTTTCTAATATACGTTGTAGTGTATAAATTTGGAAGTTCACTTATTTTATTTATTTATAAATTTTGGAGTATTTTAAAAAACGGGTAAAAGATTCATAAATATCTTTTTTATTTTTTTTGTCTAAAAATATCCTTAATCTACCTGAAAAGAGACTGATTTTGAATTTCAAACGTGAATGACAAAATAACTACTAAGATTGTGTGACTAAAAATAAGGAGAGATTTATGGAGTGAAATAAGGAAGGAATAACGTTGATTTTGGGAGTTAGAATTAATGTATCCAACTTTTGGAGGTTTGGGAATAAAATAAGGGATTTTGGAGAATTTTACAACTAATAGGGAATAATGGGAATTATAGAAACAAAAGGTGTGTATAAAGGTAATTTATCCTAAAATTTATATTAGAAAAAAGAAAAAAGTCTTCAAACGGGAACAAGAGCAGCTCTAAAACGACCCCAAAAATGCCCGAATATGTACTTCGGAAACACCTATAATTGTAATTTCCATATATCTCAAAATCCGTGCATGATTTCGGAAATTCAACTTCATATTCTTATTCATGGGGTCAAATTGAGTGGGAAATGAGTCTAACCCGAATTTTAGAGCAACCGTATCAAAATTCGAAAATCGCAAAAAATGCGATTTGGAGGGTCAACTTTGAAGGGGCATATCTCTTAGCACACAAGGAACTGGAAGGGCCA
>NW_006239567.1:222473-223247 GCF_000226075.1 Solanum tuberosum
CCGGTCACGTCTAGGCCTTAGGCTTGGGTCGTGACAAACTTGGTATCAGAGCACTAGGTTGATAGATCCTCGGAGTCCAACCCACCGCGTTGATTAGAGTCCGATTCATGGTTGTGTTGTGCACCACAACTATGAGTAGGAGGCTATGAGACGTTTTAGGAAATGTTTCCCTTCTCCATGTTCTAAGTCGTGCTGTAAAGTTGAATTAAGTTCTTCCCTAATGGTTGTTCTTCGCTATGCTAGATCATGCCTAATACAAGAGGAAGACGAGCCCGCGCACCTGAGGAACAACCGACCAATGGGGATCTTCGGGATGCCTTTACTTTATTTGCACAAGCTATGGCTAATCAAGCCAACCACGGGGCCCAAGCCCCTCAGGCTCCTACCCCGGCATCTCGGGTGAAAGACTTCGTGCGGATGAATCCCCCGGAATTCTATGGGTCTAAGTTAGATGAAGACCCTCAAGAGTTCATTGATGAAGTCCACAAGATATTAGCTATCATGGGCATGAGGTCAGAAGATAAGGCGGAGTTGGCGGCCTACCAACTAAAAGGAGTGGCCCAAATATGGTACGACCAATGGAAGGGAGAGAAGGGGGCAAACTATGTGGTGCCTTGGAAAGAGTTCAATACGGCTTTCCTTAATCGATTCTTTCCTCTTGAGCTTAGGGAAGCCAAATTGGTGGAGTTCATGAATTTAAAACAAGGGCCTATGAGTGTGAGGGAGTATGCCCTCAAGTTTAACCAACTTTCAAGATATGCTCCACACTTAGTT
>NW_006239568.1:0-929 GCF_000226075.1 Solanum tuberosum
CATATGAGTTTCTTCGTTTGAGAACATGTTAACCCACAAATAATGGGGATTAATTTTTGAACAAGCAGGAATTTGCTCGTTTTATTTTGGAGCTAGCGACTCAGAAAGGCTAAATTGCGTTGGGCTAAGGTCTTCTTGCTGCATCTTCTGGCACCTGTTGATCTGAACTTAATGTTTCCTTGTAGGATGAAAGAGGGGAAAAGAAATTTGAAAAGATAGGGGTCGGGCCTTGAAAGGCTGCCTACGTATCTCCGAAGGAGAATTCAGGCCCTACGTAGTTCGAATACAAAAGGAAATTCTCATCTTCATTCATTCATTTGATTGATTACAAGGAAAGTGAAAAGAAAACATACAATAAAACTCCTAAATGATAGATGGTGCCTTCAACGAAGCTCCTTCCTCTGACTGCCGTATTGGCCACGAGGGGTAAACTCATATGCTTCGGGGGCGGTTTCCTCATTCTCTTCTTTCCACCGTCCTTTGAAAGGAGGTCTATAGACAATTTCCTCCTCAAGTTCCTCTTCAACAGATTCAGGTCCAGTGCCTTCAGGACCACTGTTGGTGGCCTCTTGGTTGAAAAAAAAGAGTATTTTCCATGTAGTTTTTGAAGCCTCATGGTTATATCATTGTTGAAGGCATCGTGTTCCTTCCGCATAGCAATCGTCTCTTCGTTCATGACAGCATATCTTGCCATCTTAGCCGCTAACTCCGCGGCCAGTGCTGCACTTTTGCCTTGCGCAGCGGCGGTGGCTAATTCTACTTCTATTCCTCTTTCTCCCATCTCTCGAATCTCTTGTTTGAGTCGACATAGTTTCATCCTTACACTCTCCTCAGTCGTTTTCACTTCGACATTCTTGCCCTTTTCCATCTTAGAAGCAATTTCACCTTTCCTGAGATGATAGAGTAATATTTTAGGATTTGGTAGTAGG
>NW_006239568.1:6646-13354 GCF_000226075.1 Solanum tuberosum
AAAAAAAAAAAAACCTCCTCCTCACAGCTCATCCGAGGGGAATACATATAGGGATTTTTTTAGGGCTGATTGGGGGGGGAAATTTTTTTTGGGTCCAAAATTTGGACAGAAAGGGACATATTTCAAAATTCAAACTCCCAAACTTTTCACCAATTTGGAGAGACACCTTTTCTTGCAATTTTCGCCCCATTCCGAAAGAGGAAAGGGGAGAAAAATGTGTGCCTCTTTTTCTGATGCCTGCTGCTGTACGAGTTCTGGGTTTTCTGCCTGTTGAGGGAGAAGTTTCTGGGTTTCTTTATGAAGGCAAAGGGAATGTGGGCCGGGTTAAAGGGGAATTGGGTCGGTTTGGGTGTGAATTGGTATGCTGTACGTATTGTATATTATATTGGGCTGACAATAGGGAGTGGACAAATGGGTTCTTGGTGGGCTGTGTCGGTTGGATTAATTAGCTGGGAACTAATGAAAATTAATGGAATGGGAATTGGGAAAAGGTGAGATGGGTTGTTGGTCATGCATCATAGAAGGCCCAAAATTGGCCCTTCAATTGGTTGAGATAAATTGATAAAGAATAATTGTCCATGTGACTTTCAATCGTAACCAAATCAAATTCAATCGAAGAATTTGGTCAAAACTTTAAACAAGACAAGTTAATATAAATTAATTGACGAGCTTCTTAATTTCAACAAAATGAAATAACAAACTCATTCAAACTTAACTGACTCAAAATTAAAACCATAATCTAAACTAAACTAATTTAATAAAATACTTACTAAAATTAGGATTTTTTTGAGATGATTTTCGTAATATTTATAAAATATATACTAATTATATACATAATTATGCAAAACATATATATTATCTAAAAATTATAAGAAGTAATAAAACTACCTTAAAATAACTTGACAAGTATTTGAATTTTGTAAGGTCAATTATTTAAATCGTTTGAAAATTAAGAAGCTCGGAAATTAATTATTATCGGGGAGGGTCAAAATTGAGTGTCAACAGTGTCCTCGGATGACTTGGTTTAGCATGGCTGCTAAATTGTCACTGTTAGTACCCACCAGCACATAAGTATCATCCAAAGTCTTCATCAACGCTTGCCTATGCAGTTGTGAACTCATCAACAAAGCCCATACAGAAATCTAAGCTGGAGTATTCTCTAAATGCTTCACAATTGAATAATCTTTCGGCTGCATTTTCCTCCAGAACTCTTCGGCTTCAGCTTCACTAATCGCCCTTTTAGTCTGGTCCTTCTTCTGCCCTCATTGAGCTAACTCTTTCGGTGTGTAGCACCTGTCGAATCTGGTTATACCCTGGGTAACAGTCGTCTCGATCACAAACTTTGGTTGGGTAAGAGTTTCTCGTGGCACCAAGGCAACAGCCTTCTCGGGTGTCAGAATCACAAACTCTTTCTTCTCTCTGATGCTCAACGAAGTTACAGCCCTTTCCAGTTCATGCGGAGCAATCGAAACTATTGCCTTCGTCACGCACTAGTCATCATCTGTCTCTATCATATTGATAGCGGTGCCTTCATGATTTGGCAAAGGATTACTATTGACATTGGGCGCGACTGTCTGAAGAGAGACCACATTCTGGTCAATCAGGTCTTGGATCTTATACTTCAGGTTGATACAATCCTCGGTATCATATCCAACAATGTTGGAGTGATACGCGCACCTCTGATCAGGTCTGTAAAACTTTGAGCTAGTGTCAACCGGCTTGGGCCCCACTGAATGAATATATCATGCCGCAGTTAATCGCTTGAACAGCTTTGTTCAGATTTCAATAAGCGGAGTGAAAATTCTAGCAGGCTTCTTCTCAAATCTGGGATGAGAGGGATCGTAATTGCCTTGTTAAGGGGGAGGCATTTGGCGATAATTTGGAGCATTCGAACGGGGGGCTCGATATCTGGGATATGAGTTGGTTTGGTAGTTTGGTTGTGGAGCTTGGTAGTTCGAGGGGGTATTTTGGTAAAGTGGAGCAGGGGTTTGGTACGTTGGGGAAGGCGTTTGGTAATTTGTTTGAATGTTGGAACAGAAAACTGGAGGGGGAGTTCGGTAGATAGTAGGGGGAGTTTGGTAAGTAGGAGAGTGAGTATTTTGATAACTGGGAGGGGGGGTATTTTGGTAACTGGGGGAGGGGTATTCTGGTAATCAACCTTCGCATAATAAGCCGGGTACGAACTTTGTGAAGGTCGAGAACGACCTTGGTACGATGATGATTTCCTTGGGGTTTTCTTACCCTCATAAGAGATAGAGGACACATCCTCTATTTTCTTCTTCAACAAGCCCGATGATCCTGGCGAGGTAGCAGCACGGGCAATCTTCCCGGTTCTCAATCCATCTTCGATAGTCTCACCTACCTTGACTATTTCAGTAAATTTTGCTCTAACGAGCAACATAATTCTGTCATAATATTCGGGCTCTTGCACCCGCACAAACACTTCGATAATTTCCTTTTCTGACATAGAAGGTCTAACTCTAGCTGCCTCTTTTCACCACATATATGCGAATTCTCTGTAACTTTCGTCGACTTCTGCTTCATCTTCTCCAATGAGTAACGATCTGGAACGATCTCCACATTGTAGGCGAATCGTTCGATGAAGTCCTTAGCCAAAGCGTTCCAGCTAGACCACTGTCTCGTTTCGTGAGACGTAAACCATTCTAGGGCCTCTCCGCTCAGACTTCGGCCAAACAGCCGCATTAACAAAGCTTCATCTCTTCCAACTCCCACGAGTTGGTCAAAGTAGGCCCTCAAGTGTGCTAAGGGGTTCCCCGTTCCTCCGAAGATGTCAAATTTTTAGCACCTTGAACCCTTCCGGGAGGTCCAAATTCGGATGAATGCACAGGTCTTCGTAACTCAATCCGGCGACCTCAGGAATGCAATTCAACTCCTTCATGGCTTTCTAATTTCCTCCTTCATATCTATCTTGACGGTCTCTTTCTTTGACCTCCACTCTCTCTCCCTCTCCTCATAGTGGTCGAGCTCTGAACCATTGGCGTCATGCTCGTTGGGAACTGGTATTTTGGGAAAGTGGGCTTTTTTGTGGTGGTGGTGGAGCAATAGAGGGACTTTGGGCATTTTGAGTGGCTTGGTAATTTCGAGGGAAAGTCTGGGGGTTGGTATGTTGATTTTGGTGATGGAGGGAAATGTGCGGGCGATTAACATTTTGGCTTTGAGGGGGTAGGCCAGTTTGGTGGTTTGCATTGGGGGAAGGGAGTGGTGCTTGGAGGTTGGTATTTTGAAGAGGGGGTGGTGTTTAGTAAGAGGCTGAGGCGTAGTAGGGGTTTTGGGTGGTAAGGTCAATGATGGAGGGATTACGAGCAGGACTTGAAGGCGGGTTCTGAGCTTGTTCCACGTTAGGAGGAGGGATTTGAGCTGGAGGTCTTCCATCTGGTTGAGCATTAACAGCAAAAATCGGAGGAGGCAAATCTTGTGTTCTCTGCATCTCTACCCTCATCTCAGCAATTTGTTGCATCAACTGTAGGAACAGTTCATTCTGATCGGCAAGGACAGGCTGAGCCACCACGACATCAGTAAGGCCGGTTTCTTCGTTGTTATCGCCCATTGCCGCTTTTTCCTTTTGTGAATTTTGACTGGGGAAGGAATCTTTGGGACCTTTAGATCTAGTGAAATAAGGATGATCGGTCAGTGTATCAACACAGATCAGTTCTTATTACCTACAGAGAAAAACAACTCAAAGGCAAATATGTCAGTATTAGTTCTGTATGAATAATGCAAGATATCACATAGAAAGCAGATAAACACATAAAAGTTGCTTTTTCTGAGAACATGTTAACCCACGAATAATGGGGATTGATTTTTTGAACAAGCAGGAATTTGCTCATTTTATTTTGGGGCTAGTGACTCAAAAAGGCTAAATTGTGTTGAGCTAAGGTCTCCTAGCTGCATCTTCTGGCATCTGTTGATCTAAACCCAATGTTTCCTTGTAGAATGAAAGAGGGGGAAAAGAAAAATTGAAAAAGATAGGGGCCGGGCCTTGAAAGGTTGCCTACGTATCTCCGAAGCAGAATTCAGGCCCTACGTAGTTCGAATACAAAAGGGATTCCCATTTTCATTCAATCATTTTTGGTGATTACAAGGAAAGTGAAAAACAGACAATAAAGCACCTAAAAGATAAAATGTGCTTCCATCCAAGTCATTCTTCTCCCAATTGTCGCCTTAATCACGGGGGGTAAACCCGTATGTGTCAGGGGAATTTTTCTCATTCCCTTCTTTCCACCGTCCCTGGAGAGGAGGCCTATAGACAATTTCCTCCTCAAGTTCCTCTTCAACAGATTCAGGTCCAGTGCCTTCGGGACCACTACTGGTGGCCTCTTGGTTGAAGAAAGAGTATTTTCCATGTAACTCTTGTAGCCTCATGGTTATATCATTGTTGAAGGCATCATGTTCCTTCTGCATAGCAACTGTCTTCACGTTCATAACAATATATCTTGCCATCTTAGCCGCCAACTCCGCGTCCAGTGCTGCACTTTTGGCTTGTGCAGCTGTGGTGGCTAGTTCTACTTCTATCCCTCTTTCTCCCATCTTTCGAATCTTTTGTTTGAGTCGACGCAGTTTCATCCTTAGACTCTCCTCAGTCGTTTTCACTTCGACATTCTTGCCATTTTCCATCTTAGCCGCAAATTTTCACCTTTTCTGAGATGATAGAGTAATATTTTAGGGATTTTGGTAGTTAAAGATTTTATTTATGGCTGAGAAACTTAAGACTCATGGAATTTTGGTTGGACGTTTGGTAGTGACTTGTATTTGGTATTGGGGGAAATTTTCAGAATTTTTTTGAAAAGGAGTGGGCTAAAAATGTCCTCATTCAAAACAACAAAATCACATAAATAGTTTAAAGCACACAAACATATATCGCGCGTCCTAAACAAGTAGGGGGCCCTTTTGTGCCAAGGGTAGGCCTAGCGTATTTGGAAGATGTATGTGCAGAATTGAACCATTTTGTTACCCCAAAGCAAATTTTGCATATAAAATGATGTTCAAAAAGCGAAAATAAGCAGGGAAAGTAGGGAATAAACGGGAAACACAAAAATAAAAGGCCCAACGCAGGGATCATTGAAAAGAGTAACCAAAATACAAGAAAGGCAAGCCCACGCAGGGGCTAATAACAATAAGTACATATAGAAAAAACCCACGCAGCGGCGAAATTCGCTAAGATGCTCCCGATGGCCCCGCCTCTGATCTGCTCCTCTTGTTCTGTGTCATGAGATGCTGAAGCCTATATTGAATCATTAGCAAGTATCCTTCGCTCCGGTGGCCTTTCTCTTCCCAGTCTTCGAGACACATTCCACTTTTCTTATCTCCAATCCATAAGTTAAGCTCTCCCAAATCGCTTCTCAAGCTTTCTAATTCTTTAGTTACGCTCTCGAGGGCGTACCTATCCTCCTCTTGCTTTCGGAGAAATTCCTCACGCATTTCCTGGGCTTCTCTTCTTACCTCTCTTAGTTCTATCAAAGCTTTAGACTCTTTGTCCTCTACACTGCGGTAAATGTTTGGGACTAAGAAAGAGATACCTTGTATATTTCCCTTCAACCAATCTTTGAAGGTTTCATCGTACCCAGCATTGAATCGGTCCGCGGCGATGGTGTCCTTGTTCATTCGCACTGCTCTTTTCCATTCTTTCAGCATCTCTGAAGCCTCAAGCACTCTATCGTCCCCGATGTCGAACACATAGATACAGTAGTATGCTTCTGGGGGTGTAGTTTGTCTTCTTCCGAACTGCCTCAAGACCCGGATGGGCGCATACGGGCGGATACCTCGAATACCTGGTAGAGAAAGCACAAGTTTTCTGTCGCCCCGTACTATGGCATCTTTCGAGATGAAACGGTCGAACATCCACCATATACTTTCTTCTCTCAACTCGGAGAAAATCTGAGCCCATCTTCCTCTAGTTCTCCTATTTTCTAAATCTGTCCAGAACAGCATATCATTCAAACCCTTGAGAGCATTATTATCATCGAGGGTGTGTAGCTTTTGAGTCTCGTGTCCCTTCGCTAAGTGGCTTAGTAACCACCATTGGAGGAGGAGATTGCAACCCTGAAAGTAGCGATGTCCTTCCTTGCATTTTCCCAAAACACGGTACATGTCGGACAGGATGACAGGCGCGATAGGATAATACTTCACTTGCCCTTGGTTCAGATGCCCGTGGAAGAGAGTGTATGCAAGCATTATTACCCGGGTGTTGATGCTGAGGGATCCATGAAAGAAACGCTAGAACCATCGGCCCAGAAGGCGTAATCCTTTCTTAATCCGAGCCAATTTATAATATCCTCGAGAGTAGGCTTGTTAGGGATTAAGATGTGTTCCTGTTTTCTCACTCTTCTTTCAAGCCCTGTACCGACTGTGTCTATTCCGTCCCAAATTTCCTCAATTGTCGGGGTGATCTCCATGGTTCCAAATCGGAACACAATTTTCTCGTTGTCCCAATAACCCGTGAGTACTTCAATAAGCTCGGGCCATCCAACCATGTTAATGAGTTCTGTTAAGGCCCCTACATATTTGTTGAGATCCCTTTTGTGAAATGCATTGAGGTCATTGTACCACATTTTGAGCAAAACTGGAGCTTTCACTACCATATCGAATTTAGGAAATCGATTCATACCTACAAAATAAAGCACGGTTAAGATTTCCTCCCCCCAAATAGGCAACAATCAGGTTTCCACACATACATCTTTCAAATGTCAA
>NW_006239568.1:14773-27407 GCF_000226075.1 Solanum tuberosum
AAAGACATAAAGACACAATCAAAGTTGTCCCGTATTTGCATAAAGACACCTTAACTTTCAAAGTGTCCTATCACCCCACAGAACTATGTAATATCTTTGTAAATGGGCCATTTTGACCCATTCCCTCGTCTATTTAGTGGCGCGTGTAGCGCACTCCCTATGATGAGAAAAGATCCGACCCGACCCTGTTCTTTGAAGAAAGTCGTTTTTCCTTTTCTTTTCTTATTTCTCAACTTTCCTTTTCCTTTTCTTCTTCTAAATTTATTTCTTCTCTGTAAGGTCTTTTGTTTTATGTTTTAGTTTTTTTAATTTTTCTTTTCCTTCTTTCTTATCAGCTTCCTTTTAGTTCCTCTATTTCCCGATCATATTTTGTTGTTGGTGAACAAAAATTCAGAAATAGACAGAGAGGACAAAAATTCAAATTAACGTTTTATACTAGAAATTAAAAGATAAAACGAATTCCTACCTTATTTTCTTGGGGAAGATGATGAAGTTGTCAAACAAAGAGAACCAACGTTGATCTTGTTATGGAAAAAAACCATGAAATCGAAAAATTAGGGCTATCAATGGCTATTTTGGGTTTAGAATTGGGGAAGATGACATAAATTGATTAAATAATTAATAATAAAGAAAGAAAATGACATGTGGCACTTTTAAATTGGTCCATGGCAATGAAAATACAGAATGACGCGCCTCATGTGCGTGGTAACAATCCAGACGAGGAAATGGGTCAAAATGGCTATATATATATATATATACTATCATGTAATTAAGAGAAATTATATAAGGCCAAACAGAAAGCTGAAAAATGAAAATAAATAAATAAGAAGGCCAAAGAACATGATGTCATTTAAACTTAATGAATTAACATGGCTGCTAGCAAATGGTGTTATGACGATCAAAAGCAAACCTCACTTAATTACTAAATTCCATAATAAGCAATATCTTTTGTGGAAATTAAGTAAATGTGAGCCAACAGAAAACCTATAGGCGTTACTAACATATGTATAAGCTAGAGAGACCGATGGAATAAGCTAAAAGTAAAGTATGATAGGCAAATCTCACATACTACCTCTTTAAAGAAAATCGCACACTTCAACATTAACAAATTTAGTACATCGAGCACTTAAACAAAGGCAATTTTTAGGAATAAACTCATACTTAAGTCACAAACACACACACATGAACGCTAATCGAGAAACAGATATACGATACACGAGCTACATATTAGCTAGCTCTAAGACTCCAACTTCATTTTATTTTATTTTATATATTTTTTTGAAAGGGAAATAACATTCACAGTAGTAGAGAAAAGGGAACTTTATATGCTAATAGGCTAGAATACAAAAAATATATAAGAATATTCAATGACAAATTAGTAAGTGAATACGAGATAGTGATAGTTAAATAGTCTTAAAATGAACACCAAGAGACAGTGAAATCGAACAAGAAACAAACATCAACATCATTAATTATTAGGGATTTCATTTGAACGAAATGAACCCTTTAACATGATAGCTAACTACGAAAAAGAAATTCGAAGACTCATACAAATAACAACACTTACAAGAGCACATTTATATCTCAAACGAACAAGGAGCCGACTCTAACTCAATCACTAGGCTACGACATAAGCCAAGAATCGAGTAAAACAAAGTCAGTCGAGAAAGGAAGGGGAAAGATAAATCAGTAAACAACCTCAACATCATTGAAATAGTACATTGACTAAAGAGTTGGAATTGACAACAGAGTTTACCTTCTTGTGTGCAGCGTACGGAAACGGGACGAGCGAAGAGCTGACGTTCCTACCACGAGAATTCGAACGCGAACAGCGGGTAAGGAATTTGAGCCGACAACTGAACCCAAACACCAAAAAAAAAACTTATTGTATCCTCGACCTCCAAAATGTATTTCTAGCTTTTTAATACTAATGTTCAAGCCCTTTCTTTGAATTGTTTCTGCTAAAGTGAAATCCAACTCAAAGAATTTTTATTTTTTTTTTACAATAAGAAATAAGAAACTACTTATAGAAGGAAAATAGGGTTCCAATTTTTGGGGGGAAACGGATAGATTTCGGATAGGAGGGAGGCCCATTTAAAATTCAAACTCCAAAAGATCTTTCACCATTTAAGGAAGACAACCTTTTCTCCGAAAAATCACTCCATTCCGGAAGAGGAAAGGGTGAATCGACGCCTCAGATCGGCTCCATCGTCCTCGAGGAGCTACGTGGCTCGATCTCAAGCTGCAAGGACGATTCTTCGGCTGGAAAAGTGCTGGAACGTGCAGCCGTTCGCTGCTGTATTTTTTTTTTAACGTTGGGGCTGCTACTGCTTTGATGTTGGAGTCTTCTGGACATTTTGGACATAACTGGGCCGGGCCGGGGTTATTTTGCTGGAGTATTGTTGAAGTCTGGTGGGCTACTGGTTGCTAGTGGATTTGGGTCTTTTGGTCTTGCTCTAAAGAATTGGAAATGGGCTAAAACAAATTGTTGTTGGGTCTGGGAATAGAGGGAATCATTGGGGCTGCTGGAAATTGGGAAAATAATGGCCCAACTTGGTCTTTAAAAGGGGTTGACAAAAAAAAATTGTAATCAAACAATAGCCCAATTAAATTTCAAAGGTAACTAAATCGAATTTAATCGATTAATTTGGTCAAGACTTAAACAAGACGAATTAATATTACTTAATTAACGAGCTTCTTAATCTTAACGAAATAAAATAATTAACTTAATTATAAACTAATTACTTTAACAATATAGACGACTAAATAACCAAATATTTAAATAAAGCTAAAATCCTTTCGAGACAATTTTTGAACATTCGTAAAATATACTAATTAGACACATAATTATATAATAATTAACTTAATTATAAATTAACTAATTAAACTCAAAATTAGTAACTAATTAGATAACTAAACAAACTAACCAAATAATCTAATTAAACAAAAATACTTTTTGTAGAACGATTTTCCAATATTTATAAAATGCACTAATTATATACATAATTATATAAAAGACATATTATTATTTAAAAATTATAACAAGTGAC
The DNA here is from genome assembly GCF_000226075.1 of Solanum tuberosum. Classification (NCBI taxonomy): domain Eukaryota; kingdom Viridiplantae; phylum Streptophyta; class Magnoliopsida; order Solanales; family Solanaceae; genus Solanum; species Solanum tuberosum. The sequence goes on from NW_006239568.1 coordinate 17,824, forward strand.
AAACTATTTGAAATAACTCGTCAAAATTATTCTATTATATTTTTTTTCGAAATTTCTAAAATTAATTACTTTAAATCATTTGAAAATTAAGAAGCTCAAAATTAATTATTATCGGGGAGTGTCAAAATTAGGTGTCAACACATGTTATATACAGGGAGGAGGGAGGCGAGAGAGTTTGGGAGAGAGAGGAGAGAGGCGAGCGAGAGAGGGGAGAGAGGTGAAGTGTATATGTATAATTGTATATTATACATATGTATTTGTATATATGACAAGCGAGATTGGGGAGGGAGGAGAGAGGCGAGCGAGAGAGGGCAGAGAGTGGGAGAGAGCTGAATTGTATACGTATATCGGTTAGATAATTGTATATTATACATATGCATTTGTATATATGGCAAGCGGGATTGGGAGAGGGAGGAGAGTCACGAGCGAGAGAGGGCAATAGTTTGTATAATTCACATCTCATTTGTATAATTTGCGGCTACGCTTGTATAATTAGTGTATTTTTGTATAATTGCGTAATATAAAGTCTGGAATTTTACAAATATGATAAAACTTGAAATAACAAATTGATACTAACATAAACATATGAACTTTAAACAGTTATACAAATTACATTATATAAATTAATTATACAAAATCTGAAAATTACATATTTATACAAACTTTAAAAGGCTATACACAAAAAGATTGAATGTATATGGTGACAAAACTGAAAAATCAAAGGAAATCATCGTCATATACAAATATAAACCATCGTATACAAGAACAATTGCTAGTTGTGAATTATACAAATGTGGCGAATTATACAAATGTGGCTAATTAAACAACTCGAAGTCAACCCATGTAATTAATAGTTAATGTTAGTCACGAGAGGTAGTTATAGCAAACTATAGCTATGATCAGTGGCGTAGCCAGAAATTTCACGAAGGGTGTCCACGAATCGCATAGGTAAAAAAAAAAAATTGACGATGGGTGCACTAAAATTTTGAAATCAAACTACGTAACATTAACAATTTATTTTTTTAATTAAAAATTATACTAAAATTTTTAAAATCAAACCACGTAAAATTTAGCTTGAATTTTCATGTTTATTTAATAGGAAGTGAACGAAAAAGAAAAAAGAGAAAGAGAAAATTCAGTTTATAATGAAATCACTTTTATACTTCAAGATTTCACCAACCTTTGGTGAATTAACAACAAGATATGAAAAATAAAGAGTAAAATCGAACGAGTTTTTCTAAAAAGAAATTCTATATCGAGCCTTTTTCACTTTTAGTAGCTTTATAAAAAAAAATGAGAATTTGCTTATTAAATTTAAATTAAATAATTACTTTTAAATTTTATTTAAAATTTTAGTGAAAAGAAAAAATGATTAAAATTTAATGTTTACTATGCTTTTTTTTTTGTTATATTTTTAAGTTGTAGGTCTCTAATTTGAGATTATTATTCTAATAAATTATATGAGTTTTGAATTGTTGAAAAAATAACATATTTATTAACTGTAATGAGAAATTAATTAGGAGCTTTATGAAAATGTAAAAACAAATGTAGCAACTGGGATTCGAACCCGTGCGTGCGCGCATTTATAAAAATTCGCGTTGGGCCATGATACCGTTGGACTAAGAAGCTTTAGTATGCTTAAGGGTGTCCAAAATGTCTTATTTAACCATTTAAAGTATAATTTTACTTATATATACGAAGTAATTTTCCGATGAAGGGTGTCCAATTGGACACCCTGAGCCTAGTGTACCTCCGCCCCTGGGGTCAACTACTTTAAATTTGACCCCTATTTAGTTATGTAAACACATTAATACCGTAGGGAATTATAATTAGAAAAATATTGTATTGAAACAAGAACCTTTCATTAGACTAAATGGTAGTTTGGAAGTTGGGCTCTTAGTCAATCTGTTTTCTTGTTCTTTAATTTGTTTTTTTTGGTAATCCTTCATTATCGTATTTAATAATGTGTTGTCTTGAGTATGAATATGTTAGATATATTGCAGGATATACTCAAATATTCAAATTTATGATTTCTATGACTAATTATATTATGGGAAAATTATATGGTTAAGTAATTATATACTAATTAATTAGTCATCATAGTTATAGTTTTAGTTAATTACAAGCCACTCGCAACCAACATTTCTTGATAATTACGTGGGATGGAGTTTTGAATTTGTATATTTTGCACATTTATATAATTCGGAATGTGTATAATATAATTTGTATAATTGTTTAAAGTTTAGATGTTTGTGTTTGTATAAATTCATCATTTTGAGTTTATACCAAAATAGCTCAATTATACAAACGTACCCGCGAATTATACAAACTCACCCGTGCATTATATAAACCCGCGAATTATACAAATATGCGTATTATACAAATGAGGTAGTTTAAATAGTAGCTACAACCCGTAAATAGGCAAACTATAGCTATGAAGCATAATTAAATTTATTATAGTGGCTATTTGTGAAAAATTCCCCTATGATTATCTTATCTTAGTAGTTCCGTATTATTATTATTTTCTCTCACGTTATTCTTTATTAATTGAATTAATAAAATAAAAAAAATATTAATTGAATATGACTATTTTAGATATGCTACCAAGATATAGTCAAATTCATATTTTATATAACTGATTAATATCATCTTATCTTATAGAGAAAACGGTCTAAAGCCCCTCTAACCTATACCCAAAATTTTAACTACATACTCCAACTTTACGGGTGTTCTATCACTCCCTCTGAACATTTTATTTATCTATTTACTACACATTTGAGTGCTGACCTGTCATAGGAGGTGAGAACACCTTATCTAGGTGCGTGAGAAGAGGCAATAGCCTTAAATTTTGACGAAAAAAGTGTACTTCTCCAATGGTCATCTTCCCCAAGTTAAATAAACCATTTTTCCTTCTTCCCCACCATTAACCCTTATTCCTTTTTTAAAAATTTCACGTTTTTCTTTCAATTTAAGGTAGGTTTTAATTGTTTATGTTCATTTCTACTTTAAATCTTGAAGTTAGGATTTGTAATCTGCTCCAATTTCTTATTCAGGGTCTCTAATTTGAATTTTGAATTTTCTCAAAATTCGTTAAAAATGGCAATTGAAAACTTGAATAAGCTTTGTATGGATGAATACACACAAAATTTCTTCGATCATCACCAGAAATGCTTCGATTCAAAAGGAGAAAACGAGACGAAAAACTTCTCTTTAGGGTTTCTTACGTTTTTAGGAGGGAAATGGAGAGAAAACAAGAATTGGGGGTTGAAGTGGGTCCTGACCCACGCGTGCAAACACATGAGACAATTTATTTGGTTTATGTGGACTGGGCAGCACTCAAGTGTCAAGTGTGTAGTAAATAGACAAATAAAATATTCAGGGGTAATAGAACACCCGTAAAATTAGAGTATGTAGTTGAGATTTCGGGTATAAGGTGGGGGGGGTGTTTAGACCATTTTCTCTAGCTTATACTAACAGTTTTCTTACCCGAAATTGATTACCAAAATGAGTTTCTTTAAAGATAGACAATTTAGTGTAACTTATCATATTCACTATAGTCTGACTGTTGTTTAATTAATATTCTATTCCTTTGTAAAACTCAGATGTTATTTTTAATGAATACTATGCTCAAGTGAAACATGTCAACATCAAAGGAAACGACGTAATTACAAGGGCCAATCTTCCAAAATCAAAGCCATTTACTCTGAACAACTGTAATGTACCATCTAAAACTATTCCCACATCTTTCTGTGCCTTTGTTGTTCAATTATGAGTACAGAAATTACTATAAATTATAATCAATTGTAGTAGGTTTACACCTAACAATTTAAATGCATTTTTTAAAGTGGTACCATTCAATTAAATTATTGGACCAAAACATAAATTAGTAAAACCTAAAGGGGGGGGGGGGGGGTATTTATTTGTGAAAAAGAAAGGGAGAATAACTAGCTTTCTAAATTCTATCTAAAATAAGAATTCCCACTAAAAAACAAAAGAGAGTATCGAACCTATACCATTCTATATTTGTCACTAATTGCTTTTCTTAGTTATAATCATTGAGATGTTGACACAATAATCTTTAAATTATAAAATTCTTAGAAACGATCATATTCTCAAACAACATTTTCAAAGTTTGAATAAAACATTCCGTTCATTTCAATTTCTGTCAATTTATTTGACCGAACACCGAATTTATGAAAAAAATAAGGGAAAATGCATAAGTACCCTTAGCCTATGCCCAAAATCCATGAGACACACCTAACCTTTACTAAGGTCCTATTACCCCCGAACTTATTTTTTAATTAATTTTCTACTCCTTTTCGGCCTACGTGGCACTATCCTTGAAAAAATTGTCAACACGCGCTGGGCCCACAAGTTAGTGCCACGTAGGCCGAAAAGGGGTAAAAAATTATATATAAAATATGTTCGGGGGGTGGGGGTGGGTTAATAGGACCTTAGTAAATGTTAGGTGTGTCTCAGGGATTTTGGGCATAGGCTGGGGGGTACTTATGCATTTTCCCAAAAAATAAAAATATTTGAAACTTTTGATCTTAAATATGTCATAATATTTGTACGATTATAAACGCTTTTCAGTAAGGTAAAATGAATACTTTAAATTATCTTATTTATTTCATTTTGAATAAACTAAAAAAATAAATATATAGATTCACATAAGTTGAAACCGATGGAACATAAAATACACCAAATTCGTTGTTCTTGAAACAATTACCCACCCCCCCACCCCCAAGTTGCATAATAAATACCAACTCAATTTTACCAAAATCAAAGCACAAAATAACACAAGAATCAAAAGTGACACACCCCATGGCAACAAATTCAATCAAGCTATCCCTCATTTTTCTTCTAACAATTTTCATAACCTCAAAGGCCATATTACATGACCAACTTAAAGAAACAAACATGACACTATATTTTCAAGATTGGTCTGGTGGTCCAAATGCTACTGTGCTACAAATAACAGGCCATCAAGATCATGGTATTCTAAGTTTTGCCAAATTTGGTTCTGTTTTCGTTACTGATGATCCAATAACACAAGCCTTCGATAAAAACTCCGCGGAAATCGCTAGAGCTCAGGGCATATATGTTACGTCTGCGTTGGATGGCAAAATTTCTCATGTGCTAATATCGATTATTTTCACCAATAATGAATATAAAGGTAGCACTTTGGAAATTCAAGGTGCTAGTCCTCAATTTGAAAGAGTAAGAGAAGTGGCAATTGTTGGTGGTACTGGAAAATTTAGACTTGCTCGTGGATATGCAACTTTTGAGACTATTCACTTTGATTTGGCAATTCATTACGTTGTTATTCAGTGTAATGTTACCATTTTACATTACTAATTGGTAGACTACAAAATAAAGTGAAAATTGTACTGCCGTTTAATTTGTTTTCGATTTTATTTGTCGATGTAAAGGCTACCTAGCTAGAATAACAACAACAACATACCAATGTAATTCTACATATAGAATATGGGGAGGAAAAAGTGTACACAAACCTTACCCCTATCTCACTCGTGGAGGTAGAGAGAGGCTAGCTTGAACTTTCTAAGTAATTGCTGATTTTTATATTTATAATAATAATAAGTATAATCTTTTGGCCAGATATTTTTTGCCTATACATTTTAAGAATGTCTACCATTTCCAAGTTGACTTATAAAATTCTACCAAAATCTCTGAACGGTTGGGTGAGATTTATTCACTACGTCAATTCTTGTATAGATCAATTTTTTTAATGTATATACAGTAGATGTTATATCCCTTTTTAACTTATTTGTGAATTTAGTTATTTCTTTATATTTTGTATTATATTAGTAAATTTTTTGGCTCTCATACTTCTCTATGGAAAAAAAAAAACACGTTACTTGCAATGTGGATTTAACTTATACTTTTCAAATTCCAATAGAAGGAATAAACTTGAGCTAGCTATTTAACTTACCTAATTAAAGCTTTTAGGAGTAATTGATAATGATAATGGGAATTAAAGGAAATACTTGTCATAAATAGGATCGAGTGTTGATTACTCTTTCATCAAAACATAAAGAAGAAATTAAACATATATATATATACGCAAGATGAAAAACAATGAATTTATTTATTTTCTTAATATGAGGATGATACAATAATGGGAATTAGGGAAAACACAATGCATGCAAAAGCTAGTAAATTCAAACTTATTTGCTTAATTACCAAAACAACGTAACATAATATCTTGATACTACCAAGTGTAGCTATGAGGCTACAAGAGATTTTATGTTCGGCCATTATTACCACCACCACCACCAAACCCGGTCCCTACTCCAACACCTTGACCACCTCCACCTCCAACTCCAACTCCTATACCAATGCCCATACCAAATCCGCCTCCCATTCCTCCAGCACGCGCACCTTCCATTCCCCCTCCCAATCCTCCTAACCCTCCACCCCCGCCAAAACCACTACCAAAGCCTGACCCTCCTCCTGCTCCTCCTCCTCCTCCACCACCACCACCTCCTCCTCCTCTAGAACCACCTCCGGCTCCAAATCCTCCACCATATCCATAACCATTTCCGGTACCTCCCCCACCACCACCACCTCCACCACCACCTCCTGTTCCAAATCCTGCTCCGAATCCACTACCATAACCTGACCCTCCTCTACCACCACCACCACCACCTCCACCTCCTCCTCCTCCACCACCACCACCACCTCCTCGACCTCTCCTTGGACTATGTACACCCCGTCCAGCACAACCTCTCCTACCATATCTACAACCGTTATTATAACCCACCTTTGACTCTTCAAGGCTATGATCATCACCAAAAGTGACAGCACTCATTTCCAAGAAAATGATCAAGAAAAGAAGTAACCCTACAACCCAATTGTAAGAAGAAGAACCCATGACTATGATCACAAAGATTCTCACTCAGAGTTTATGAAAGAATGTCAGGTTACTTGTGCACTTCCTCATTCAGAGTTTATGAAGGTATATATAGGCATAATCACTCGTCAGTGGAAGCCATTAAGGTTTAAAATGTGCTAGGCTGTATGCATGGTTATGCCTTTTGAGCAGTTGGGGAAGTGGCGTGGACATTAAATGAACCAATCATTTGTGTCAAAAAGATAATTACATTGCTGGTTAGGCTACAACGTGAAGCTATTGAACCTATGTACTATATGATTTAGGTCCCATTTTTTTTATCGATCAATAGATTTTTAATTTTATTAGAAAATATTAGGTGCTTTGTGTTGGGAAATTGTAACAATGAATATATTATTTCTTCATAATCAAGTATAAGTAATGCTTGAGTTGAGATTTATAGAGCGGTTGTTAGATCGACTATGTTGTACGCATAAAGTGTTGGTTAGTGATCAAGATGTTCACTAAATAAAGGTATTAGAGGTGAGGATGTTTAGATGGATGTGTTGACTATCTAGGAGTAACAAGATTAGGAACGGAGATATACAAATAAGGTAGGGAGTAGCTCTTTTGGTGGACAAGAGGCATGAAGCGGAACTGAGATGCATGGTTTGAACATGTACAGAAGAAGAGGAGTATAAATGTCATAGTCAGGAGGTGTGAGAGGCGGTGATAAGTTACAAGCGAGGTAAAAGTAGATTGAAAAAGAATTGAGAGAGATGATTAAATATAATATGACAGAAGAAGCTAAGCTTACTTTTTGATGACTATAATCCTTGCAAAAATAACTAGTTGTCAGATGTTATTTTTTGGAATTAATTTTAGGTTCAGTTCTATTTTGCAGCTAAAATTTTGAAGTCAAAGATATGCCAATCCACCTCCTTCTATATGATTGGTGCTGATATTTTAGGATTAATACAACAACTAGGGATTACTTTATTTTTTACTCCAATTTATAGCGCTAGACAAAAGTGTCTAGCGGGCTTTTATTAAAAGATACAAAGTCTCATGGATTAGTAAGGGTTAGAGTTTATCTTACCAATCTTTATTAAGTAACAAACTTTTACTAATTAACAAGCGTGAATAAGAATATATTATTGGGAAATTAATTTTAAAATATAATTCACCTGGACCTGACCCAAATATAGGATAGCATAGGTCAAAAATTAAGATAGATAGTTAGTAGTTAGTAAAAATCATCTCTTTTTCTAGTGGTAGATTAGAGTTCTAGTCTAGAACATCTATATATATATCTCTATCAGTGTTATTATTATTTTGCTAAAATTATCTTAATCTTCAATTTTAGTACGTAGTATAATTTTTGTTTCTTTTTATATTTATTTATCTTTACTATTTATTGTTAATACTTTTTTATCATAATTTTTAATTTTACTTTTGTATTTTTTTTCAAATTTGTTTTGGAAAATTATTTTTTGAACCATGAATCTATCGGAAACTGTTTTCGTGTCCTTAAATATATATATAAAGCCTATCTAAATTTCACCCGCACAATTATATTGAATATGTTATTGTTATTATATACTGGTATAAAAAATTTTGAACCATGAATCTATCGGAAACTGTTTTTGTGTCCTTAAATATATATATATAGCGCTTATCTAAATTCCACTCGCACAATTATATTGAATATGTTATTGTTATTATATAACTGGTGCAAAATTCTTGCTCACCCCCATACAGTAATCTGTACCAACATAACTGACAGCTAACTGCCTTCTTTCAATTTGTCTTTTATGAGCAACCAAGTTAGATAGAATAGAACTACTAAAAGATCAATACTGTTTCTTATTATAGAAAAACTAAGGGCCCAATCTTCCAAAATGAAATTAAAGACATTTATTTTGAACAACTGTAATGGACCATGTAATATTATTTCCACATCTGTTTACCCCTTGGCTCTTCGTGTTCGATGAATCAGGAGAATACTATTTCCTCCGTTTCATTTCACGTGGTATTTGTTTATTTAATATGATATTTTAGAAAAGATTATTAAAATTTATGGTCTAAAGCAATTTTAGATGATTGTGTGACAGAATTTCATTTCATTGAGGATAAAATGAATTTTTTAAAGTTAAATTATTTATAATTATAGTAAAATAACATTCTTTTTAAAAATAGCTAAAAGGGAAAAGATGTCATATAACAAGGAAGAGAGAAAATACAAACTATACTTAATCAATGTAAGGATAGATCTTGAGTCTAACTCAACCCAAGAAGTTAGCTTCTGAGAAGAGGATTGTCCAACTCTATATAAGGAGATCAAATTCCTATCCCTACTCTGATGTGGGAATTCTTAACGATCAATTGTAGTAGGTTGCATCTAACAATTTACATGCATTTTAAAAAGGAGGAAATGATATAAGACCACATACAAAATGAATATAAGAAAATAATGATTTTAGAATTAGATTTTATTGTACTATAAAAATGACATAAAACTAAAATAAAGCAACCAAATCAAATCTCCCAATTTCTAATGAGAAGATTCAATTAAATTGCACAAAACATAAATTATACTCAAGGAAGAATATATAGCTTCTAACAGGGTTTCCCACTTTAAAAAAAAGAGAGTATTGAATATATATATATATATATATATATATATAGTCAAACGTTAATCATGCTAAATATTTTGGTCCTTTTATTTTTT
>NW_006239568.1:28273-32617 GCF_000226075.1 Solanum tuberosum
TATATATATATATATATATATATATATCAAATAATAACTTCCAACTAATTTAAATTGTCTTAATTAACAATACAATAACATATGCTCCAATGGTTATTTAATATAATGTCAAACATATACATTTGAATTAAACAATTAATTTAATGATATTCTTTTTTTTTTCTCATTTAACGATAATAATTTAAAAAACAATTTGAGTAAATTAATCTTATTTACTCATTGATCTCAGTTTAGCGGTGTTCTACTTTTTCTCAACAACATTAATCACTTTTCACATTTAGAGTACTATAAATATGAAAAAGAAAATTAAATTACTTATTTTTTAAGATAATAAATATTATTTTTAATAAATATGAAAATAAATGAACACAAAGTAATAGACAATTTTTTTATTTCACTTTATTTGAAAATCAACATCTGATTATGAAAATTACAAATATAACTTAAAGCTGTATTTGAAATTTGAAAAACATTCAAAACCTTGTTAATACTTTAATTATATTATTATTTTTCAAATTTTATCCTAAATTATTTATTCTTATAAAAATGACACATCTGAATTATTTTTATTTTTCTTTTATTTTTTTTTGAAAAAAAACACATTCAAATAATCAAATATTATTTACAAAATGAATAACTTAACACAAATTTCAAATTCAAATTTTTTAAATAAAGTAATTATTTTTGTAATATTATGTTGTATTTATTATATGAGATCTAATCTATGACATTATACGACTATCTATTTTGAGATATTATTGTTTTAGTGCAATTTGATTGTATATCTCAGGTAAATTAGTCAAGTAATTTTTAGAAAATGAGGAATATAAACCATATTTAGAAAGACATAATATATAAATATGTCTTTTAGCTTGATCTCGTCTGATATCTATGACATTCAACTCGGGGTGTGCACAAGTAAACACTCAAACGTATATAAAGTTGAACAAGTAGACACACACGTCATACGAAGCATAATGCACATAGGACGCCACATAGAATGTCGCATAGGAAGTGAATTATATTGTCACGTAGGATGTCAAGTAGAACACACATGTAAATTAGAGGATGTAGATGTCAGGCGAAACCAATTTAAATGACATATTTATGTATTATGCCATTAGAAAAATTATATTTAATATCTAAAAAATTTCATAAAATTTGATCAAATGCGACTTCAATTATAAATTGTTTAAATAAAATAAAAAGTACTTTTTTCATGACCAAACCACACTAAAAAAGGAAATGATTAAAAGCCCTCAAATTTGCAAATTTGAATTTTCGATATGAAAAAAATCTCATTAAAAGCGCTACATTCAAAAATAAATCTCGCAATGGACTAATTCATATCAAACAAAGTCTAAAATGTATTCACTTCGTTCATTTTTACTTGTCATAATTTGACTTGGTACACCCATTAAGAAAATAATTATTGGTATAGGTATTTTATCAAACTGTTCCCTATTAAATGATGTCTTGAAAAATGATTTGAAAAATATGTCGATGGTAAAAGAAGGAAAAAAATATTTTTTTTTCTTAATATGTCAAAAAGTGACAAATACAAATAAAATCTATTTTAAAAATAAGTGACAAGTAAAAGTAAAGTGAGGAATATATACAAACCAAATAGGAAATTAAAAAAAGATTTTTATAAAAATGCATGGTTTTGAATTGTCACGATCCAGACCGTCGTGATTGGCACCCACACTAACCCTCCAGTGGAAGAACCATTAATACTAATTAGCTAACCAACTCAATCAAAATACTAAAGCATTTAAGGTTACGGAAGCAAGTTTAAATGCTAAGGAAAGAACTAGAGTTCCCATAAACTCCAACGAAAGTCTAACAACTTAAAACAAATGCGGAAATACTACCTAGAACCTGAAAGTGAATGTACCAAAACTCTAACAATGAACCATAGTCTAAAGAAATGGGTACAACACAAACTAAAGAGAAATCTAAAGAACTAGTCTAAGTTCGAAAAGATGGACTAAACAAAAGAGAACTCAAGGCAGCCCGGAAGAACTAGCTCACCCTTGAATTCGATCGGCGATCACTGATCTTCTAGACGAGGTCTGTCAATAGCCACTTGAAAATGCCCTGTACTCAACAAAAATAAGAGCAAATGCAGTATCAGTGCGCAACCACAGTGTACTGGTAGGATCACTCGGGTATCCCACTTAGTGTAACATAAGCAAGTCAATACAACATTATAAACATGCAAATACCGAACATGTACAATATCGATTTATCACATACTCAACAATACACATTTACAACAAGTCATTGTTCCTCTCATGGAACCCAAACTCAAACAGTTAGTGTACCGGTATGTGGTACCTGATCTAATGTTTATGCCAAAACGTGGCAATTGATCCCATATTTATGTCGGAACGTGCCAACTGATCCCAATTAGTGTGTCAGAATGCAACACCCGATCCATTCAACAAGCCACAATTTCAATCCCAAGTATATTCTCAAAATCATACAATCAAGTCATGATTCATGGCATACAATGGTTCATCTATCCTCATTTACAATTAGTGTGATGAATAATGCAACATTCACATACCTACATGCATCATAATGAAGCAAGAACAAACATATATCACACAATCATGAAATCACAATCATCACCTACCTCAAACAAAGCTTGAATCCCCTAATAAACTTGATTCTTCCCTTTCCAGATTCGTTCCGCTTATTCTTGGTCTATAAACAATAATTATAACACGGGAATTAATAAACGATAACTAATTACCCGAATTACCAACAATCATATCAACCCTAGATCAAACTCATGATCCCAATATCCAAATTAGGGTTGTTTCCACCATAACTTCCAGAACAAAATCCTCTCTCATCGATAATTACCCATTAAATTACGTCTTACGGATCGAAAAATGGATTCGGGGAGTGAAAACCTTACCTTTCTCCTCAAGAATGGTGGAAAACTATCAAGAAAACTCCTGGGTTCGTTCCTTAGCTCTCAATTTCAAAAATTGCAGAATAAAACATTTTTGGGTTTATTTTCGACTTTAAGTCGCGTCTAGCCCGCCACAGTGACCTCACCCCGTTATAGTGGCCCCGCCCTGGCGGCAAAAAATACCGCTATAGTGGCTTGCATGGAACAGTGAGTAAAATTAATAATCCAATACCCCATTTCACAACACACCTTCAACTAACGACACTCAGAAACTACCCGTTCACGCCAAGATCAGTTTTGAGAGTTCTACTCACCAGGATTCAATTCTGTAAAGTCGTACGAGTTCCTTAACGTCTTGGCTACCTACTCTTGTAATTAAAATCATAATTGAATCACCAAATTGCTACCAGATTTCCCTAGACCTTACTGACTCCGATTTCGTTCAAATCTGGACTAGGTTGGGAAATCCTAAGTTACTACGAAAAAGTTTTTCGGCCCAAAATTTTTGCCCGATAGCTTTTCTATAACGACGAAAACCAGTCGTTACAATAGATACCGATTTACCCATCACTCGTCTTCGAGTGACAAACTTAGGAAAAATAGGCTAAAGAAAAAATGGAGTAGTACCTGAATCGATGAACAACTGGGGATACGTACTTGTCTCGCATGTCCTTCTCAGTTTCCCAAGTAGCTTCTTCAATTAGACGATGCTTTCATTGAACTTTTACGGACTTAATGTAACATCCGACAATTTGAAATAGTTTTGAAGAGGCTTAGAATTGGAAATTTTCATTTTTGGAAAGAATTTAAAAATCTGGAAAATTTTGGCCAAGTATGGAAATTGTGAATTTTTGGCCAACTTTGGACAGCCATAAATTCTAGATCAGGATAAGTTAGGTGGAGTTCCAGTTATGGTTGCAAATTTCGTGGAACGATCTTTCCAACGCCACTGAGTTTGCTCGATTCCGAGTTCGCATGAGTGAGATATGCCCTTTGAAAGTTGGGCAGTTGACAAGGAAATCTGTCCGGGAATTATTAAGGGCATTTTGGTCTTTTCCCTAGCTATTTCATTTGAGGATATATTGTTGTGTTAGGCTGATAGTTGGATCATTTTGTTCCATTTTAAAAGAGTGAATGCTAGGGCTTGAGAGTGAAGAAGAGAAGAAGAAGAGAAGAAGGAGAAGGAGAAGAAGAAGGGAAGAAAGAGGAAGATCAAGCAAGTTCCGTCAAGATCATCGTGGATTTTTCGTCGGGGGTGATCCCTACCAAGGTATGTGAGCTTTTAGTGTTGGGTGATCCTTTCCCCCACACACCTAGCCCCTTTTATTCATTAAGAAAGGTTTGGTTATGTTGTTAAAGTTGTTAACTGTTGGGGTTGAAGTTGTTGGAGTTGTTAAAGTTGTTAGTTGTTGTTGTTG
>NW_006239568.1:33277-46406 GCF_000226075.1 Solanum tuberosum
TTTGAGTAATTATCTCAAACTAAAGAAAGAAGTTATTTTAAAAGCATGAGCCAAAGTATTTTTGGGAGTAGTATTGAGCACCGAGTTGGGGACGTGAGTTCATATTAACTCAACTCTCCATAAGAACCATGTAGCCAACATGGGAGTTAACGGGTCATACTTTTTAGATGAACCCGTAAAGTTAAGCTAGTGGATCCACTTAGTAAAGTTAGCTTCCTATATCAAAACCAGGTATAGGATGGTCCTCAGGCAACGTGAGGTAAAACGTTGTATCATCACTAGGGCTCATAGTGGTGGTTGTCGGTTAAAGAACCTCCCACAAAAGTTATATTATTTTTAAATAAGAAAAGTTGAGTTGTTATTGTTTTAGCATCAACAAGATACGTTGTGTACATTGTTTTACAAGCTAATTATATATTGCATGTGTCTTATTGCTTTATATTTTGAGTTCAATTGTTCAAGAGTCGAACAGAGTCAAGGTAAGTGTTCTCTTGTATTCCTTTCAAGCTTAAGTCGTGGTTTAGCTTTCCAACTCGCATACTCGTACATTCCATGTACTGATGCCAGTTGGCCTGCATCTTATTATGATGCAGATACAGGTACCCCGGATCAGCATCCTGCACGTCGTTAAACCAGCTGAGCACTCCAGAGTCTGTGGTGAGCCTCCTTCTCGAGCTACCTTTTGGCATGTTATGCATCAGTTGGTTGTTTTATAACCTTTCATTGCATTGAGTTGTGCTGTTAAGTTACGTTTCCGCTGAGTTAAGAAAGCCAGGCCAAGGGTTCGCTTGGGGCCAGCAATGGTCTCCGAGTGCCGGTCCCTCCCAGAGTGTAGGCTCGGGGCGTGACACTTAATCTCCTTGGTCCTCAGGTTACGCACATCACGATCAAGAATTGCAATCGGTTCCTCCTCATATTTGAGGTCTTTGTCTAATACAATTAAGTCTCACTTAATGATATAATCTCCGTCACCATAATATCTCTTCAACATAGATACATGAAATACCGGATGAACTCCCGATAGGTTAGTAGGTAAAGCCAATCTATAGGCCACGGGCCCTACACATTAAAAAACCTCAAAGGGACTAATGTATCACGGACTTAACTTGCCCTTCTTGCCAAATCTCATCACCCCTTTCATGGGTGATACCTTAAGAAGAACATTCTCACCAGTCTGAAATGTCATATCTCTTACCTTATGGTCTGCATACTTTTTCTGTCTGCTCTGGGCCGCTAAAAGCTTAGCTTGGATTCTCCTCACTTTATCTTGAGCATCCATCACTAAATCAACCCCCAAAGGTTTCACATCTCCAACCTCAAACTAGCCTATGGGTGATCTACATCCCCTCCCATATAATACCTCGAACGGTGCCATTTCAATGCTGGAGTGATAACTATTATTGTAGGAGAACTCACACAAAGGTACTAACTTAACCCAATGCCATCCAAAATCAATCACACATGCCCTAAACATGTCTTCTAACACTTGAATAGTCCTCTCTGACTGTCCGTCCATCTGTCAATGGAAAGTTGTACTAAAAGTGAGTTGTGTGCCCAATTCATCATGTAACTTTCTCCAAAACTTGGATGAGAATTGGGTACACGGTCTGAGATGATAGAAAGGAGCACTCCATGCAGCCTCACTATCTCTTTCACATAAACCTTAGCCAATTGTTCAGCATTATAATTTATTCTTACTGGGATAAAATAGGCTGACTTAGTGATCTTAGGCATATTTATATGCCTAGAAATCTAATAATGCTCATATTTAAGCTAAGTTTGAATTCAATATGTGCTTGTTTATAGTATTATCGAGTCTTTTGTTTGTTTATGAGCTAACCAACATGATTAGTCGTGTAGGTGAGCTTAATTGGAGAAACGAGCACGAAAATGGGCAATGGGGAACACAAGAGAGCCAAGTCAAAAAGAAGCAAGGAAGAAGAGTGAAGAAATATCATTCGAGGCATCTTCGTATCCTCTCCGCGTCGGGGAGAAGAATGTTAGTTCTGTTCGTGAAAAGTCGAATTGAGGCAGAGTCCTCCGTGTAGCAGACGTGTCGTGGATGAGTGTATTTTCTCTCAAATAGAATTATGAGGGTGACTTCGCATCGCGGAGAGGGTGTACATTTTAATTAGCAAGAATTGACTTTGAGGCAGAACACTCCGTGGAGTGCCCGGGTCGCATAGAAAAGGAAATTGGCTCAGAACGGAATAAGAGGGTGCCTTCGTGACGCGCCTCTGAGTCCCAGTTTTGGCCGTTTCTTATTTTAGTATAAATAGGTAATTATTTTATTTTATTAATGATTCTTTTTCTAGGTTTTGAAGAACGACGACTTGGAATAACGTTTTCACCATTTTTAGGGTTCTTTCCTAAACTCTTTCCCTTTCGATCTCTTTATGTTTATTGAACATTACTTGATCGTATCTTGGATTATGAGTAACTAAATACCCTATTTCTAGGGTTGTGGCTATAGGATGATTGTAATCTATTACGTTTTCATTGGGTTAATGTCAATTATCATATGAATCTTTCTTATGTTCTTGCTTTTCGTATTTCGTGATTGATTACCATTAAAATAAATACATTGTCCAAATTGAACTCGAGAGAGGAATAAGAAGATAGAACGTGGGACATAAGGAGCATGATTAATTCTAAATAACTAGGGTTAATTTGTATCTAGAAACCATGATTGGGTCACTATACAAAAAGAAATCGTAATGCTCGGTACTTAATCCATCCTATCCCCGCTCAACGATGTAGTTAGGGTGTTATTTATCGTAGGCGATTAGAAGTCGGGAGATCATGATCATACATTTAACCCTGTGATTCATTAATTCGATAGTTGATAAACACTCATATAAATGATATTGATTGCATGAATCTTGATAAAAGCTACAACCCTGGACTTTACCCAATCATTGTTTTTAAACCCTCGAAATTGAATCGCGTTTGTTACATTTTGTTGAATTCTTAGAATTGAAAACTAAATCACTTTCGAAATCTTGATAACACTTGTGCTTAGCTGAAAGTTAGAGAAATTGAGTGATTCTAAGCATAAGTCCTTGTAGGTACGCTACCCGACTCATTTTAAGAGCCACTTTAATACTTGAACTACCACGTGCACTTGCGTGTGCGATTTGGACGCAACACTTAGTCAATCTATCAACAGCTACCCAAATAGAATCAAACTTCCTCAAGGACTTGGGAACACCAACCACGAAATCCATGGCTATCATTTCCCACTTCCATTCCGGAATTGGCATTCTCTGAAACAAACAGACAGGCCTTTGATGTTCATAGTTTACTTGTTGGCAATTTTGACACTTAGCCACAAACTCGACTACATCTTTCTTCATGCCCGACCACCAAAAAATTTGCTTCAAATCTCGGTACATTTTGGTCACACCCGGATGAATAGAATATCGCGAACCATGGGATTTTGTCAACAATTTCTGAATCAAGTAATCAACTCGAAGAACACAAATACTTCCTTTAAAACTGAGCACACCTTCCACATCAAGAATGGTCTCTTGTGCCTTACTAATCACAATCTTCTTCTTGAGTTCATTTAAATTTTCATTCTCAAATTGTTTGTCCTTGATCTCCTCAATGAACATGGCCCTTACTTCAATGTTATATAACACCCCACATTTCTCTAAGATGCCCAACTGCATGAACTTAGACTCCAAGGTTTGGATTTCCTTAGCCAAAGTTCGCTTGGATGGACTCAAGCAAGCTAAACTACCCATACTCACCGCTTTTCGACTTAGTGCATCTGCCACTACATTAGCCTTACCCGGATGATATTGGATGGTCACATCATAATCCTTGAGTAACTCTATCCACCTTCGTTGTCTCAAATTCAAATTCTTTTGAGTGAACACATGCTGCAAACTACGATGATCAGTAAACACCTCACACTTAACACCATAAAGATAATGACACCAGATCTTAAAAGCAAACACTACCACTGCCAACTCTAAATCATGTGTTGGGTAATTCTTCTCATGCACCTTTAATTGACGCCACACATAAGCTATAACATTCTTATCATGCATCAACACAGCACCCAAACCAGAATGCGAAGCATCACAATAAACTATAAAATCTTTACCTTCCACCGGTAGTGCTAGAATAGGTGCGGTGGTCAATAGAGTCTTGAGCTTTTGGAAGCTCTTCTCACATTTTTCAGTCCATTCAAATAGTTTCTCCTTTTTGGTCAAATTTGTCAAATGTGTGGCAATAGAAGCAAAATTCTTCACAAATCGACGATAATAGTTGGCAATCCCCACAAAACTCCTAATTTCAGTCACAGAACTTGGTCGAGCCCAATTTCTAACCGATTTGATCTTTTGGTGATCTACCATTACCCCTTCCTTCGAAACCACATGCCCTAAAAAGGCAACCGAAGTGAACCAAAATTCGCAGTTAAATTTTTTTGTAAACAACCTTTGTTTCCCAAGAACACCAAGAACAATACGAAGATGGTCGACATGTTCTTCCTCACTTTTCGAATAGGCCAAAATATCATCAATAAAGACTATAACAAACAAGTCAAGAAATGGCTTGAACACCCCATTCATCAAACTCATGAAAGCTGCAGGCGCATTAGTCAAACCAAAAGACATAGTTAGGAACTCATAGTGCCTATAGCGGGTTCTAAACGCCGTCTTGGGCACATCTTCAGGCCTAATTTTCAATTGATGGTAACCAGACCTTAGATCAATTTTAGAGAAAACTAATGCCCCTTGCATTGGTCAAAAAGATCGTCTATTCGAGGCAGTGGATATTTGTTCCGAATGGTGACCCTATTAAATTGCCGGTAATCTGTACACATCCTCATACTACCATCATTTTTCTTAACAAACAAAATCGGGGCACCCCACGAATAAATCATTTATCAAGAAGTTCTTGGATTTGAGTCTTAAGCTCTCTTAATTCTGTCGGAGTCATACGATATGGAGGGATTGAAATGGGGCTGGTACCAGGTTCCAAATCAATGCAGAAATTTATATCTCTATCAGGAGGCATACCAGGCAAATCAGTAGGAAACACTTCTCTAAATTCTGACACTGCATGGATAGACTCAATAGAGGGAGACTCAACTTCAATATCCCGAATGTGAGTCAAATAAGACAAACAACCCTGCTCTACCAGTTTCCTAGCCCGAATGGAGGATATGATCTTAGCTTGCTTAGGCTTGTACACCCCTTCCCACTCTAACTTTTCCCTACCGGAGATCTCTAGAGTTACAGACTTAGTATTACAATTTAACACCTCATAATAGGGGGACAACCAAGTCATTTCTAAGATTATATCAAAGTCGGTAATATCCAAAATCACCAAATCAGCCCAAGTCTGAAAACCCATAAACAAAATAGGACAAGCACGATAGACATAGGTGACTATGACCGACTATCCAACTGGGGTAAAAACATAGATGGAAGGATCAAGTATATCACAAATCATATTAAATTCTGAGTCAAATCGCATGGACACATAAGAATAACTAGAACCCGGATCAAATAACACATTAGTCATCCGGTCACAGACAAGAATAGTACATGTGATCACAGCGTCAGACGCCTCTACCTCGGTCTTTCCTGGAAAGGCATAAAACTAAGCCCTATCATCGTGACAGGCGACTTCATGCACTGTACCTCTACCTATGTTACCATTTCCTCTACCCTCATGGCCTCGCTGATTACCTACTCGCCCACCTTGTGGACGTCCTCAACTATTATTATCATTTCCTACGGGTACCACTACTCTAGACTGCTGTTGCGCAAAATCCATCATGCGCGATTGGGGATAATCTCTCCTCATATTCCTGGGTTCTCCACAGTTATAGCAAGTACGATTAAAATATAGCTTGCTGCCCGTCAAAGGTGCAGCTCCCTGGCTATCCTGAATCTAAATTTGAGGTGGAGTTCCGGAGTAATTACCTGTAGAAACGGGCATAGCGGACTGAATTGGTCGGGCTGCAAGAGTCGGCCTCCCTAAACCTCTGGAGTAGGAACCCTGAAAGTTACCTAAATTCTTGGCTTTCTTAGCCAATGCCTTAGCCTGACCATCTCGCCTCACCCCCTCCACTTTCTTCACAAAATCTGTCACTTCATTAAAACTTTTTCCTGCAGAGATCATATGAATAGACAATACATGTAACTTAGAATTCAGTCCCCTAACAAACAGATGAATCCTCTCCTCCTCATTAGTCACCAATTGAGTAGAATATCTAGACAAAGCATGAAAGTTAGCCTTATAAACATCCACAATCATCCCACCTTGCTCCAAAGTCATGAACTCATCCTTCTTACGATCTCTCAAGGTCCAGGGCACATATTTTTCTAAGAACAGAGCATGAAACTGAGTCCAAGAGAGTGGGGGTAAAGTTGAAGATATGCATTCCACATAGGCTCTCCACAGCTACTTGGCCTCACCTTGAAGCTAAAAAGACACAAACTTCACGCCATGCTGATGGATAATTCCCAACTTATGAAGCTTCTCATAACAATCCAAAATGAACTCATAAGCATCCTCACTCTCAGAACCAAGAAATACACAAGGCTTTAGCTTCAAAAACTTAGTCAATATTTCATGCTCATTACCAGTCATAACAGTACCCAACAAAGGACGAAAGAAAACATCAGTACCTCTAGTTTCACCCACCTTGGGGGATGTGCTAGCAATAGGGGGATGGACGGGAGCCTGAGCTTCTTGAACAGAGGGAAGCACTCCAAGACCAACCAATTCCTTCAAGAACGACATGATCTATTGAGCTAATATTGGGTCTAAGGGAGGGATACTTGTAGTCTCAGTCTGCACCTCTTTCTCTTATCCAACATACTCTTCATTCTCAACCTCAACATTCTCTTCTATCTCTTCATGATGCGCATGAGGGTTCTCATTCCTGGGAGCATTCTCAACAGGAGCTCCATCCCTAGTAGGTGCTACTTTTCTTCGACCTCTACCTTTAGCTCTTTCTATACCCCTGCCTTGACTGCGACCTCTTGCTGTAGATTCATCAGCTGGAGCGTTGACGGGGACTACGGACCTGACACCATTGAATCTAGTCTTAACCATCCGCAGACAGAATAGTGAAGGAGGTTAGATATCAATTTGAATCGCCAGATACCAATTGGAATCAAGTCATAGCACGAAAGGAGACAAGATAAAACAAAGAGATTTCCTAAAGTCCTATAGTCTCTCAAAGAAAAAATGCAGACGTCTCTGTACCATTCCGCAAGACTTTACTAGACTCGTTTTGGTACATCGAGATCAACAAACCTAGGCTTTGATACCAACTTTGTCACGATTCAGACCGTCGTGATTAGCACCCACACTAACCCTACGATAGGAGAACCATTAATACTAATTAGCTAACCAACTCAATCAAAATACTAAAGCATTTACGGTTACAGAAACAAGTTTAAATGCTAAGGAAAGAAATAGAGTTTCCATAAACTCCAACGAAAGTTTAACAACTTAAAACAAATGCAAAAATACTACCTAGAATCTGAAAGTCAACGTACCAAAACTCTAACAATGAACCATAGTCTAAAGAAATGGGTACAACCCAAACTAAATAAGAGAAATTTAAAGAACTAGTCTAAGTCCGAAAAGATGGACTAAACAAAAGAGAACTCAAGGCAGCCCGGAAGAACTAGCTCACCCTTGAATTCGATCGGCAATCACTGATCTTCTAGACGAGGTCTGTCAATAGCCGCCTAAAGATGTCATGTACTCAATAAAAATAAGAGCAAGTGCAGTATCTGTACACAACCACATTGTACTAGTAGGATCACGTGGCTATCCCACTAAGTGTAACATAAGCAAGTCAATACAACATTAAAAACATGCAAATACCGAACATGTACAATATCGATTTATCACATACTTAACAATACACATTTACAACAAGTCATTGGTCCTCTCATGGAACCCAAAGTCAAAAAGTTAGTATATCGATACGTGGTACCCGACCCAGTGTTTATGCCAGAACGTGGCAACCGATCCCATATTTATGACGGAACATGGCAACCGATCCCAATTAGTGTGTCGGAACGCAACACCCGATCCATTCAACAAGTCACAATCTCAATCCCACGTATATTCTCAAAATCATACAATCAAGTCATGATTCATGGCATACTATGGTTCATCTATCCTCATTTACAATTAGTGTGATCAATAATGCAATATTTGCATACCTACATGCATCATAATGAAGCAAGAACAAACATATATCACACAATCATGAAATCACAATCATCACCTACCTCAAACAAAGCTTGAATCCCCTAAGAAACTTGATTCTTCCCTTTTTGGATTCGTTCCGCTTGTTCTTGGGCTACAAACAATAATTATATCACGAAAATTAATAAACAATAACTAATTACCCGAATTACAAACAATCCTATCAACCCTAAATCAAATTCATGATCCCAATATCCAAATTAGGGATGTTTCCACCATAACTTCCAGAACAAAACCCTCTCCCATAGATAATTACCTATTAGATTAAGTTCTACGGATCAAAAAATGGATTCGGGGAGTGAAAACCTTACTTTTAGCCTCAAGAATGGTGGAAAAATGTCAAGAAGACTCCGGGGTTCGTTCCTCAACTCCCAAGTTTGAAAATTTCAGAATAAAACATTTTTGGGGTTTATTTCCGACTTTAAGTCGCGTCTGTCCCGCCACAGCGACCTCACCCCGCTACAGCAGCCCCGCATTGGCGGTAGAAAATACCGCTATAGAGGCTTGCACGGAACAGTGAGAAAAATTAATAATTCAAATACCTCCATTTCACAACACACCTTCAACCAACGACACTCAGAAACTACTTTTTCACACCAAGATCTGTTTCGGGAGTTCTACTCACCCGAATTCAATTCCGTAAAGTCGTACGAGTTCCTTAACGTCTTGGCTATCTACTCATGTAATTAAAATTATAATTAAATCACCCAATTTATACTAGATTTCCCTAGACCTTATGACTCCGATTTCGTCTAAATCTGGACTAGGTTGAAAAATCCTAAGTTACTACGAAAAAGTTTTTCGATCCAAAATTTTTCCATGATGGCTTTTCTATAATGAGGAGAACCGGTCGTTTCATGAATGAATAGGCTTTTTGAAGTAAATTAATAAATGGGGTCATGTTTTAACTTTGCAATGATTTCCTTTACTCCTCCCAAAGTGTTGGTACACGTGTGGCTATTAAAATCCACAACTTAATGGTAGATATATTGGGATTTACATATATTTTTGCTGGTTTTTCTGGAAAGTTCAATACTCTTAGGGGTCGTTTGGTGTGAGAGATAAAAATAAATAGGGATGGGATAAAATTTGTGTATCTTGTTTGGTTGCCATGTTTGGGATCCCATAACTTATTCCACCATTTATATCATAGTGATGGGATAAGTTAACACATATACATGCTGGGATAAGTTATCCCAGAATAGTTAACCCCAGGATAACTAATCCTGGGATAACTTGTTCCCAACTAAACGATCACTTAATGCACAATGTACACTTAAACTAAGCTTGGAAATTTCTAATTTGACGAAACTACCCTTGGTCGTCCAGTGCTTCACATTTCTATATAATAGAAATATATATATAGGTCTTTTCTCTTACAACAATAAACTTTGTGGAAAAGAAATAGAAAAAAGATTTAGGAATTTTTTTGGGTGGGGCTTTTGAGTGGAGCGGATGGGTTTGGTCTTTTTAATTATTTTATTTGATTGTTATGGTAGTCAATACGATAGTGACACGTCATTAATAAAATTGATGTTATGATTTAGTTTGTTAAAGACGAGGGCAAAATAGAGCCAAAAGATTGATGTCAAGGGCATTTTAGGCCCGAAAGATAGAAAATGGGGAATTTTGTACCAATTCGCGTAGTTAAGGGGTAATTTAGGCCCTTTTCCATACATACGTATTTGATTTTCTTTACTCATTTGTTTTCACTTAATGAATGTCTAAATTTAAATAGTTCAAACATTAGACCATTAAGTCCATTTCTTTTCACTAAGATTTAAAGCATTTGGTCTAAATAGTAATCAATAAGATCTAGAACATAGTCTTAATATCAATAAAAGGTATTCTTGTGTGGATAATATTCACCATCACTCTATCATAATCACCAGCCACCACCACTAATCACCTCTTCCATCACCACTATCACCACCACTAACCACCTCTTCTACCACCACCACCACCACTACCGTCGTCTACCACCAGCCACATCTTTCATCACAATCACCACCATCACTGTGAACCACCATTCCGTCGTTTACTACCAACCACATCTTCCATCACAACCACCATTATTGCTAATCACTTATGTCAGTTTCTACCACACTTATCTCCTTCATCATTATAATTATATCAATTGTCACCACCATCTCATCTTTGTAGTTGCCAACACCTTCACCACCACTACAGTCAATTCCTACTACTGACAAACTCCGTCATCACAACAAGCACCGTCGCCAACTACCATCATACATTTTTCTGTCACCACCACCATTACTATTAGCCACTATCGGCAATCACTGTGGTCAATAGCTACTATCAACAACCTTCATCATCATAACTAGCACCGCCACCAACTACAACAAACACATTATCAACCATGCATCACACATTCTTCAGTCACCACCATCAACACCACCAACTACTAACATCAATCAACTTCACCATTATAATTACTATCAACAGTACCATTACCAATCACCACCAGTATGACAGTCACCACACTACCAACCACCTCCACCGTCACAATTATCACCACCATCCTTCCTAGACACTAACAACAACTATTACCATCACTACTACCACTACAAATTATCTCCACCATCACTATACCAAACATAAAAGTTTCATTTGTTTTAATCAAATAATAATTTTATTTTACTAATTTTTTAAATATTTTATTAATTTTTATTTGAATTATGCATATAAATAAATTATATACATTCATATGTTAAAAAAAATAAACCATTTTAATCATTCAGTGTTCAAATCTGAAGACAACATCTTAATCAGTTAATAAATGTCTGGAATCTTGGGTTACTAATTGGTGGAATACTGGGCAATCCCAAATTGTCTTGAATAATATTCAAGAAAGACATTAAGACAACCTTTGAAAAAGTTGGAATGAGATATTCCATCCCTTTCAATTCACGTGAATCTATTTAACTAGATATTGAGTTTAAGAAAAAGAATGAAAATATTTGAATTTATAGTCTTAAAATAAGCCACGCACAATATTGATGTATCTATAAAAGTTTTTCATCAAGGTAAAATGAAAAATCTCAAGTTATCTTATTTGTACATCATGTGAATTAAGTTCATTACTTGTAAAATCTAGATGTCAACTCTCATCTCTGCTCAATGTATGTATTACAAAAGCATACATTCAGGTTCTGGGCACAAATTAAAGAAATTAGAACCTTTTGTCTTCATAGGTCCCCTTTCTTGTACCCGTCTGCTTTGTTTGTAATTTTTCTTTGGAGGTTGTGGTTTATGTCTCCCTCTTTTATTTGTAATTAATTTTTATACTATTTAATTAATGAGGTAGGGATCTATCACAGGAGGTGAAAGCTTTAAAAAAAACTATCAAACGCACATGCAAATATACACGATGGTCCAAATAATAAGTGATAAGATTTTAGTGTCGAACTTATAGGGACTTGTGAGTAACTATTTATTAAATGAAACGAACCTAATCAGTGTTTTTAAAAACGCTTTTTAGGTGAGTCATACCAAAAACGCTTCGGGACACAAATTGCAGGACTTGAACACACAAACTTAAGAAAATTTCGCAACTCATTAACCACTAGACTAAACTTTCAACTTGTGTGAAGAAGTGTCAATATTTATATATATGTATATGTTAAATAAAAAAATGACCTTTATATACCGTGTAATTTTCTGACAAAGTGGTGTCGCTTAACACGTGTCGCCTAGGGTCCTCCCCCGGTGTCACAGCAGTGCTGGTACACTTTTCGAGGTGCTTTTCAGTGCGCCACCTGCCTGATTTGGACTCATGGCACGCCCTAAAACGCTTCAAAATTCTACCAAGTGTTGAATGTGACCCCATGGCAATGCGTGATCACATGTTGGCCCATATTTGGTGGATTCTTGATACTCTAATTTAGCTTCAAATATGTCGAAACTCAATCATCAAGATACACCAAGTTGCATAAATACCTAATATTATCTTACCTCAAATATGAGCTATAAGATAAATTTAAAATAAAAACAATGAAATAAGGCTCTATAGCTAGATTTGAACCAAAATCTCACAGGTGGTTTCTCTGATTTATACGATCAGCACAATGACACTCCTATGCTCCTCATGAGTTCACTTTTAATTATATTCTAATTTCACATGAATTTGTTGAAGAGTCCGAGCAACATAACAAAGTAGAATAATCATATATTTAAGGTAGTAATTGTTTTTCTCTTTCTATTGAAACAAATTTACGAGTAGATATTGTATAAGTATGTATATTATATGTATAAAACATGTATATCTAATTTAAATTATATATACTCTGTACCCATTATGTAAACTAGATGCTTTAGGCCGTAATTATCCTGATATATAAGTGAAAGGGATACTTACTTATAAGTTATATGTACTGTCCAAACAAACAATTTACAATAAGGATATCCCAACAATTTTTTACACTTAGAAGGACCAATAACATATGTTCACATTTTTGTGGTGTCGATTAAGATTTTCCCATTTCTTTTTTTCCAACCATGAATTAAAACTAACATTTCACAAAAACAAATTATTCAAAAGTTCAAATCAATATGGATGTGTTGTTGCATGTTCTATGGAGGAGTAATTAAGGGGATCTATTGAATAAATTTGGAAAAATTACGCGGTTAAGCAAACTTATACTACTTAATTGTTCATCATAGCTATAGTTTGCCATAATTACCACTCGCGACTAACATTATACATTAATTACGTGGGCTGACTTCGAGTTTGTATAATTAGCCACGTTTGTATATGTATAATTCGCCAGAATACACAAATACATATGTATAATATACAATAATCTAACCTATATACATATACAATTCACCTTTCTCCCACTCTTTGCCCCCT
>NW_006239568.1:46486-94088 GCF_000226075.1 Solanum tuberosum
CCCTCTCCCAATCTCGCTCACCTCTCTCCTCCCTCTCCCAATCTCGCTTGCCATATGAGGTAACTTTTTTTTTTCTTCTAATAGTAATCCATTAGTTTTAGAGTTAAAATGGGTAAAAACACTCCTAAATTATCAGTTGTGTGAATTTTCTATGGAATTATTATGGAATGTTTATAGAAACACACTTCAACTATGGATGGTTCTTTATCTAACCAATATACATATATAATTCACCTCTCTCCCACTCTTTTCCCTCTCTCGCTCGCCTCTCTCCTCCCTCTCCCAATCTCGCTTGCCATATATACAAATACATATGTATAATATACATTTATCTAACCAATATACATATATAATTCACCTCTCTCCCACTCTTTTCCCTCTCTCGCTCGCCTCTCTCCTCCCTCTCCCAATCTCGCTTGCCATATATACAAATACATATGTATAATATACATTTATCTAACCAATATACATATATAATTCACCTCTCTCCCACTCTTTTCCCTCTCTCGCTCGCCTCTCTCCTCCCTCTCCCAATCTCGCTTGCCATATATACAAATACATATGTATAATATACATTTATCTAACCAATATACATATATAATTCACCTCTCTCCCACTCTTTTCCCTCTCTCGCTCGCCTCTCTCCTCCCTATAACATGTAGCTACGAATTGTAATTATCAAACTATAGCTATGGAGAGTAATTAGGCTATTTTTGAGTGGCTATGTGTGAAAGTTCCTCAATAAATTTTACAATCTTTATAATATTTAGAATAAATTTTCTATGATTAATTATCAATAATTATAGTAAGTCCCCAAAAAAAAGTGCATGCGATTTTTCGGTTTGATTTTGTATTATTCGGTTTCGGATTTTATTTTTCTAATCTGAAATCAAACCAAAAAATCAAACAAAGTATTTCTCAATATATCCAAAACCAAACCAAAAAAAAAAAAATCCAAATTAGAATTCAATTCAATTTAATTTGATTTTTCAATTTAATGGTGCATACCCATGGTAAGTTATGAATTCTAGAGTTGATTCTTTCAATTTCATGTATATGTTCTAACAGTAAATGAACATATAAGAAAAAGAAAACAGGGAAGAAAAATGAAAAGAATTTCCCATCACCCAAAATGGGCTTTAGACTGATGGGCCTCTCTTCATTCATGGACACCATAAAGAATGCTAAAATTATAAACTAGATTGTCATAGGGTATATTTGGATAAAAGGTGGATACATATAGTTGGTCTAAAAATGACAACCTAAATGGACGAATAAACATAATAGTTATAATTTGTCTAATTATAATTTATCGCAACAATTTCATAGAAGAGAGAGGCAGCAAGATCGAGGGAGAGAGAGGGGAGGGAAGAGAGCAAATGATATTTTACACTGATTGTATCCTACTCACCCTTTAATATACCTCATCTTCATCTGACCTCCTTTAGCCCACCATCCTCACACCCCGCAGTCCTACCTTCACCTCCACATCTTATAGAGTTTATCTAAATCATTCACAAATGATTTTAGACTACATATCAAATACAAAAAAATAAGTTTGACATTTACTAATTTTCTTATAAACTATTTTTCTACGTACCGCACACACTGTCTATCATGTTTACTTTTATGAGTCCTGACATGAATTAACTTGAATAATGTAGAAGGTTATCCCATGTACTATTTTCATAGTTTAACTTTCTTTCTTTTTTGGTAATAAGGCGATCTTACATATTTACACTAGGTAATTTCTTTTTATTTATTTTAGTCTAAATGGACAAAATCACCTAATATCTAGGAATTAACCGAGATACGCACAAACTGATTCGGACACTACAATTATTGAAAAATAAGGAAGGAAAGACATGTTTTTTTCTCTTCATGATGAAGAGAATTTTGTAGATAGCTTAAGTTAATTAAACTCCCATGCATGTTCTATAATACAGTAAGCAAGTCTTATTTCATTTAGCAATAAGCTCTATATTATATACGTAACGATATATTATATTATAAATGACTAGAAATTAACTAAAAATTACTGTAATCTTAAGGTAACAATAAAGAGAAAAGACATTGCCTAAACTTTTTAGGAAATAAATAGTTTAGAATTTGTTTGTCCTAGTTCATATAGGAATAGATTTTATAATCCTAGTTTAATTTGATTTGTTAGTATTATAAATAAGGATGTCTTATTACACGAGTTCTTGCTTTATTAAGTAATATGGGAGAAGAGTCGGTGAATCTGATAACAGGGAGGAAGAGGAAGTTATTTGAATTGAGGTTAAAAATGAATGTGGCAAGAAAAGCTAATCAATCTGCAATGGTAGTAGAGAAGAAAAAAACAGAAGTTCTAGCTACAGAGTGTAGAGGAATGTCCAAGTATGGAAAGGCGCCAAAACTATCAGACGACAAGATAGAGAGGATGGTAAAGGAGCTCAAGGATAGGGATGAGAAGCGTCAATCACTTAATCGGAGGAGAAAGTTCCAGGAAGAGAAAGACATTGACTCTATTAATGATCGTAACGAGCATTTCAATAAAAAGATTGAGCATGCCTTTGGAAAATACACCTTGGAGATCAAGAATAGCCTTGAGAGAGGAATTGCTTTGCCTGATTGAGGTATTAACATGTCATATGGGTGATTTACGCAACCATATGCCAAAGTTTTTGCCAGGTTCCTTTTTTTGTGTAACTAGAGTTCTATATAGGAGGCCTTAACTCTCTTAATACCCTTCTTAGAGGGTGATTATGAGATTGAGTGCTCTTTAGGTGTATTTGTTTTTCGTTTGTTAATGGTAATTTACATTGGTTACCAAAAAAACTTGCAAGGGAAAATCATCAAAATACTTTATTTTTGTCACAAGACAAATGAAACTATGTAGACGCCTATAAGAAAAAGACACTTGCCCTTCAAAAAGTAATTTCTTCTTCTCTTGTAAACTCTAAGATTCTCTCTTCAATTGTATTCTCAATCACAAATCTCTCAATCCTGCAAATTTGAAAACAAAAATAAGCTCCATTCAATGGCATTGAAAGTAGAAGAAATATGACACACACTTGACTGGTTTATATTGCCCTATTCGATGGACTCTATCTTGGGCTTGCTGCTCCACCGCAGGATTCCACCAAGGATCTATTAAAAAAACCTAGCAAAGATAAACAGATGAGCCACATAACATGTGCTTATTCAACAGATAAATACAAGTCATAATTGTATATTCAATGAACCAAATAATAAGAACCTGAAGAGTGGTAGATATGCACAAGCCTTCAGAATTTAGAGCGGTTCACAGAGAAAGAAAATATATACATACATGTGATGCAATTGTAAGATTGAGGGCAACACCTCCTGCTTTCAAGCTCATAAGCAATATCTTGCAATTTCTTTCCACTTTTTAATTGTTACTTTTTTAAAAAAAAAAAATCAATGATCATCCGTTAATTTAAATTTTTTATAATAACTAACGGATGAACGACAATTTTTAAAATGCAAAATTGCAATTGAAGAGCATATATAGAAATCATAAAATTAGTAGTTTGTGTTTAATGGTACATAAAAAAAATAGAGTTGAAGGTTAATTTTTTTTTATTTTAAAAAAAAATACTTTTTTTGGTCTTTCACTCTCTT
This sequence comes from Solanum tuberosum, assembly GCF_000226075.1. Lineage (NCBI taxonomy): Eukaryota > Viridiplantae > Streptophyta > Magnoliopsida > Solanales > Solanaceae > Solanum > Solanum tuberosum. The sequence continues at coordinate 50,114 of NW_006239568.1, forward strand.
AGAGAAAGTGTGATGCACACACATCACTTAGAAATGTCAAAATGAAACATAAAAATTGGAGTTAAAGAGTTAAAATGGAACAAGGTTGAGTTGGAGCGTCAAAATAAAATTTAGGATAAGTTTAAAGATCTGCATATGTGTTTGGCCTTATAATTAAGCGAGATCTATCAATTACAAGGAACCTTACTAGTTTAATTGATTGACTATTTAAATTTTCACCTTGCTGACTAGAGTTCAATTTCCCATTTAATTGGTACTTTCTTCCCCCATTTTCCAAAAAAATTTATCCATTAAACATTGTGGAGAAATCTCTGAACTGCTAGTTTAAAAAAAATCGAGTATACTTGAAGTAGCTCAGAGTAATTGAAAGTCTGAGGGGAAAAACCCAACATTTAAAGAATGAAAGGGAAAAGAAACACTTGTCACTGGATCGACAAAACGAAGTGTTGATTATTGTTCATTTAAACCATTAAGAAAGAAACATCCAAGGAATTAAGAAGCAAAATGAGTAGTTTAACAAGATTCATATATATATAGTTTCTTTTCATAATTGGAGAATGATATATTAAGGAAATTACAATAGATATAAAAGCTAAATCATACAAATTCATTTGTTTAATTAGTAGTTGTAGCTTATCAACTTTAATTAATGTTAAAAGCAACATTGTGTATCTTGGCACTGCCGAAGTGTAGCTATTAGGCTACGAGAGATCTATCATCGACCATTACCACCACCACCACCGCTACCTGACCCACTCCCTACTCCAACACCTTGGCCAGCTCCAGCACCAACACCAACTCCAATACCAATTCCAATTCCAACTCCGATTCCACCACCATGTCCACCTCCTCCTCCTAGTCCTCCCCCGGCTCCACCACCTACACCTCCACCCGCACCAAAACCACCACCATGACCTGATCCTCCTCCTACTCCACCTCCACTACCACCTCCAAATCCTCCTCCTCCTCCTACTCCTCCACCAGCTCCACCTCCAACTCCACCACCTGCACCAAATCCACCACCGTGGCCTGACCCTCCTCCAAGACCGCCACCTCCTCCTCCACCACCACCGCCTCCTCCTCCTCCTCCACCTCCCGCACTTCCTCCAACGCCACCACCTACACCACCTCCTGCTCCAAATCCACCACCATGACCTGACCCTCCACCTACACCTCCTCCTCCACCACCACCAAAGCCACCACCTCCACCAACACCTCCTCCAGCACCACCACCAACACCACCACCTGCTCCTCCCCCTAGTCCTCCTCCACTACCTGCTCCTCCCCCAAGACCTCCTCCACCACCTACTCCACCTCCCGCTCCTCCACCTAGTCCTCCTCCACCTCCTGCTCCTCCACCAAGACCTCTTCCTCCTCCTCCACCACCTGCTCCTCCCCCAAGACCTCCTCCACCTCCCGCTCCTCCACCTAGTCCACCTCCACCTCCTGCTCCTCCACCAAGACCTCCTCCTCCACCTAGTCCTCCTCCACCACCTGCTCCTCCCCCAAGACCTCCTCCGCCACCTACTCCACCTCCCGCTCCTCCACCTAGTCCACCACCACCACCTGCTCCTCCACCGAGACCTCCTCCTCCTCCTCCACCTAGTCCACTTGCTCCTCCACCAAGACCTCCCCCACCACCTACTCCTCCCCCAAGACCTCCTCCTCCACCAGCTCCGCCTCCAAAACCTCCTCCAGCACCTCCACCACGTCCACCGCGCCCTCCCCATCCACCACGTCCTCCGCGTCCGCCCCATCCTCCACGTCCACCGCAACCTCTCCTACCAAATCTACCGCAACCATTATCATTACCCCACCTCGACTCATCAAGTTTATCATCACCAAAAGAGATGGCACTCAATTCCAAGAAAATGCTCAAGACAAGAAGTAACCCTACACCCCACTTTTGAGAAGAAGAACCCATGATTATGATCACAAAGGTTCTAAAATATATCAGGTTACTTGTGCTCTTCCTTACTCAGAATTTATGAAGATATATATAGGCTTACTCGATCAGCCAAGTTGACAACTTTTTGATAATATTATTAGTCCCAACTCGCTTGTCAGTTGAAGCCATTAATGACTATAATGTGTAAAGCTGCATGCATGCTTATTTGACGCGTTTGAACCGTTGGGGAACTGGCGGGGACATTAAATGAACCAATGGAATTAGTCAAAAATGGATTATATTGCTACTCCTTTCTCCTGATTTATTTGGCTATCGTACTTAATTTTAATAGTAATTATTTTTCATAAAATCTTTATAATATATAAAATAAAATTTACATATTTAAAAGTATGTTAAAAGTAGGACTGCGTATTAGTCGGTTCGGTTCGATTTTGAATTTTATCGGTTCAATTAATCGGTTATCGATTTGTAAACATTCTAAACCGTTATAAGAACCATTAAATTATTGGATTATCAGTTTATTGGTTATTGATCGTTATTGGTTTAACCGTTACGATTTGACACAAAAAATAAATAATTAAAAATCAGTGAAACATGGTGACAAACCAAATAAACCATGCACATGAGTTGATAAATTGTATCTTGCTAAAAAACAACACTAACACATTGTAGAATAACCAAATATTTGAGACGGTCAGAAATAAAAATATGAAACTAAATCCTAAGTCAAGGACTTTATATACCAAAATGGTATAAATATAATTTATTAATTTACTATTGAGTTATCGGTTATCCCATTAAGAAAAAATCTCAAACCGTTAAGAACCGATAACCCGATAATAAAAAAAATCAAAACCGTTATTGATACCATTAAACCAATAACCCCTTACCGATGAACCAATAACTTTTTTCGATTCAATTTTGAACAGCCCTAGTTAAAATACTTACTATAATATAAATCACAATATTTGATAATTCAAAATAATACATATAAAAGAATTGCACAAAGGAATACTCTCGGCATTTGGCCGTGAATTTTTTTACCTTTTTTTTTTAGATGAACTTTGGAAAACATGTTGGATCATAAAATTTCCAAATTCAACTTTAAATTAAATTTCTAAAATTTTCATGAATTTGGAAAACACCAAAAAATATTTTCACTCCAAATTACTAACACAAATTCAAAAAAAGTAACTCCAAATTTTAAATATCATTTTTCATTTTTAACATTAAAAACATTTCTTTCAATACTTATACTCCCTCCGTCCCTTTTTATATGTCATCTTTTTACTTTGCACTTGCATTAAGAAATGATGTAACTTTACCCTTCTGCCCTTATTTAATTTTTTTTGGAATTCAAGTTTTCAATCAATGAATATGAATTAATTTATTTTGATTAATTAATTTAACCAATGAACAAGAATCATTTACTTAGTTTTTCTAAGTTGGTCAATTGTATATTTTCAAGACTAATAACTCACAAGAGTAAAAATGGAACAATAAGGTAATTTAGGCATTGATTTTATGAAATGACAAATATTATACACCAATTATTTATAAAAGAGAATGACATATAAAAAGTGACGGAGGAAGTAATTTTTGTGACCAAATATATACCCATAAAATTAAAGACGGCTATCTCTCAAGTCTTTATTTCTTTAGATCGAAACTTGGTCAACTCTAGCTGATCCCACAGTACTACCGACACCAACCAATTATATTAATGTTGCCATTGTGCAATCGCATGGCAAATGGGCCATCATCTTTACTACTCTATACTTTATGTCTATTCTTTGCCTAGAATGTTTGGATTATCAATCTTTTATATATTTGTAAATGTAAATATATTTAGACTACGTTACTAATTAATTTTGCTTCAACAGGGCCTAGGAAGATTCACTTATTTAAAATTACTCATTCCATCAAATTTGGTGTGTTCAATAGCCGCATTAAAAATAGGGATGGGCATAAGTATCGGGAAATAAAAAAAATCAGATTGAATCAAACTAATTCGATTCTTTAGTTTTGGTTTTTCTATTTTTTGTTTCAGTGCTGGTATTATTTTTTTTAAATTCAATTCTTCAGTTCGATGTTCGATTAAGAGTCTTAAAACTTCGGTGCATCAAAGAGCTGAATTTTTATTAATTTTTTTCTAAGAAAAATTAAAAATTATATATATTTATGGACATTTCCTTAAACAAAAAATAAAAGTCAACTAGCAATTAAATCACTCATGAATAAATCAAAGTATCAACAAATTAACAATTCAAATAGTTAACTTCAAATATTAATTTTCAAGAGGAACTCAAATGTATTTTAATTTTGCCGATGTATCATGTCTTGTAAAGGAACCTATAGTATGTAACTGGAGGCACAATATTCTTGACAAAGACAAATATGGTATTTTAAGCCCAGTGAGACACATCATTTAAATTCTTAGGCGTCTTATACTTTGATTTTGTCCTCATTTTATTTTTCATTCGCACCGAGAAAATGTTTTAAAAACAACAAACCAAATCGAACCGAAGTAGAAAGAACTAAACAAAATTGAATTAGTCCAGTTCGATATTCGTTGCACACTTTTTTCAAAATCGAACAAAAATTTGATAAAATCGAAGCAAAGAACATAACGACCAACCCTAATTAAAAGGTATATAAGTATCGATGCCAATTTATTCTGTTTTAATTTATATCTCTTACTTTTCTTATTTATCCATTAAACAATAATTTCATCTTTTATTAGTACTTCATGTGTTTCAAATTATTTAGTTTGATTCGAAATATGTGAGTCATACTAACTAATATTGGGTGTGAATTCAAACATAGAATCTTTAATTTTTTGAAATAAAATTTATATCCTTATAAACTATATAAAAACATACACTAAGCCACAATAGCTAAAAATTCCAAGACAAACACATTGAAACAGTGTAACTCTCTGGTTCAAATATCCGACAAGTCAAAAGATTCAAAGAGTAGTACATTATTGCACTGTAGATTAAAATCCAAAAGTAAGTAAACTAAATGCAAAAATAAAGTTGACCTGTTGAAAAGAGTTGCATATTAATAATTTTTGTTTTAGATAAAAGTAGGTCATAACATACTTTTTTGACAATAAGATAAAGGGAGAATTTATTGTGTAGGGTACATAAAATATCCTTTCGAAGTAGTGGATTTAAGATGATCTTATATTAGAAAGTAGTGACTATGATCCATAACAAGCAATTTAATTTATGCTTTAATTACAAGAAGGGACGCCTCTTTAATTAATATCATCCATATGACATCACCTATCTCCCAATCAATGCATAGATTTTTATTTATGTCGAACAAAAATCTTTACTTTATTATTTCTAAGTTGGAAAGGTATCAGCTAAGTCTTGTTTAAGATAGTTTAAATAAGCACATTGATAATAAGAAAATGAAGGCCTTGGGTTCAAATTGTTACCTCGGACACTAAACTTAATGATATATAAGACGAAAACAAAATCTTAGAAGTGTTGATTATTGTTCATTTAAATCATCAAGAATAAACATCCAAGGAATTAAGAAGCAAAAGGAGTAGTTTAACAAGTTTCATATATAAAGTTTCTTTTCATAATGTGAGGATGATACATTTGAATTAAAGGAAAATACAATGCATATGAAAGCCAAATCATACAAGTTCATTTGTTTAATAGCCGTAGCTTAATAACTTTAACGTGTAAAGCAACATTATGTGTCTTGGCACTGCCCAAGTGTAGCTATTAGGCTATGAGATATTTGTCATCGGCCATTACCACCACCACCGCTACCAGACCCACTCCCTACTCCAACACCTTTGCCAGCTCCAGCGCCAACCCCAACTCCGATACCAATTCCAATTCCAACACCGATTCCTCCACCATGTCCACCTCCTATTCCTTTTCCTCCTCCTAATCCTCCCCCGGCCCCACCACCTACGCCTCCACCTGCACCAAAACCACCACCGTGACCTGATCCTCCTCCTACTCCACCTCCACCACCACCTCCAAATCCGCCTCCTCCTCCTACTCCTCCACCAGCTCCGCCTCCAACTCCACCACCTGCACCAAATCCACCACCATGGCCTGAACCTCCTCCAAGACCACCACCACCTCCTCCACCACCACCCCCTCCTCCTCCACCTCCGCCTCCAGCACCTCCTCCAACGCCACCACCTACACCACCTCCGGCTCCAAACCCTCCACCATGTCCAGAACCACCTCCAATACCTCCACCACCACCACTACCTCCACCTCCACCAGCTCCACCACCAAGCCCTCCTCCTGCACCACCTCCTACACCTCCGCCTGCTCCAAATCCACCACCATGACCTGACCCTCCACCTACACCTCCTCCTCCACCACCACCAAATCCACCACCTCCACCAACACCTCCTCCAGCACCACCACCTGCTCCTCCCCCTAGTCCTCCTCCACCACCTGCTCCTCCCCCAAGACCTCCTCCACCTCCACCTCCTGCACCTCCCCCGAGACCTCCTCCTCCTCCTCCACCTAGTCCACCACCACCACCTGCTCCTCCACCAAGACCTCCCCCACCACCTACTCCTCCTCCTCCACCAGCTCCGCCTCCAAACCCTCCTCCGGTACCTCTACCACCACCTGGACCGCGTCCACCCCATCCTCCACGTCCACCACATCCCCTTCTACCAAATCGTCCACAACCATTATCATTACCCCACCTCGACTCTTCAAGCTTATCATCACCAAAAGTAATGGCACTCAATTCCAAGAAAATGCTCAAGACAAGAAGTAACCCTACAACCCACTTTTGAGAAGAAGAACCCATGATTATGATCACAAAGGTTCTCAGATATATCAGGTTACTTGTTCTCTTCCTTACTCAGAATTTATGAACTTATATAGGCTTACTCGATCAGCCAAGTTGACAATTTTTGCATATTATTATTAGTCCCAACTCACTTGTCAATTGAAGCCATTAATGTCTACAATGTGAAAAGCTGCATGCATGCTTATTTGACGCGTTTGAACCGTTGGGGAACTGGCGGTAACATTAAATGAACCAATGGAATTAGTCAAAAATGGATTATATTGCTACTCCTCTCTCCTGATTTATTTGGCTATCGTACTTAATTTTAATACTCACAATTTTCATGCTCCCATAAATTATAGACGACTATCTCTAAAGTCTATATTTCTTAATTATATCGAAACTTCGTCAACGCAAGCTACTACCGACTCCAACCAATATTAATGTTGCCATTGTGTACGTATAATGGCATGGCAAATAGGCCATCTCTTTACTTTATGTCGTATATTCTTGGCATACAATATTTGGATTATCAATCTTTTATGTATGTGCTACTTGATTCGAAATATGAGAATCAAACTAATTAATGTTTGGTGTGAATTTGATATTGAATTTTTAATTTTTTGAAATAAAATTTACATATTTATAAACTACATAAAATGTACAATAAGTCACAATACTTAACAATTCAAAATATTTAGAACATATTTGAAAATACTATGATCAAAGAAGAAATCATTTGACTGATAGTAACTAAGAGAAACACATAATTGAAATGGTGGAGTCAGGGGAGGACCCATATGCACTCGCTAACTTTTAAATTTTTTGTATATATATGTATAGGTAGTCTATAAAAATATAATATATTTAAATGTGCACCCAAATAAACAAAAATGATCTTAGTGCGATTGGTCAGAGCTCTGAAAATTATAACTCAACGTCTTGAGTTAGAATCCCTATCCAATAAATTAAAACACATACATTGAAACAATTAGAATACTTTTTACGAAAACAGGCCTAAAATATTCTTGAATTATTGGAATTGGTATAAAAATACCCTCTGTTGATCTATTGGCTCCATAATATCCTTGACATCAATCTTTACAGCCCTATAATACCCTTCGGTAGAAGAAACATTGGCGGAGCTTTCTTTCGTATATATGGTGAGGAATCGAGAACTAATTCTGAGCTAAGATACTTTACAGATGTTGATTTTTGGTGGAATTAATGGATGTTAAGAAAGAGGTTTCTGAAAAAAATTAAGTACAAAATGATGAGAAGTTTGGAAAAATTAAACCATATTCTGTAAGTTCTCTGCAAAGGGGAATCAATTTTCTCCTTAAATTGATTCTTAAATATCTAAAAAGCCATCAGATCAAGGAGCATGCCTTTTAATAAAATGTTTTCTACGGAAAAAAATTGAGAATTAGGAAAACTTACGCTCTGTTTGGATCATTGTTATCCATTGTATTGTATTGTATCGTTACTATACCTACAATGTTTGTTTTGATTGTTACTTAAAATGTGTTGTATTGTATTGTTAAATTTCATTGTTACGTAACAATGAAAACCCCAATTTTATGAAACAACCAATTTGGTGGCCAATTCGAATAACTAGTAAGTGTCTCATGATGTTCCTTTTAGTGATTATGGGTTGATCCTTATTTTGAGATTTTTTGGTTTTCGTTCAAAGAGAAAATACTGGTTTATTAATCTATTTATTTTGATGTTTCCATTGTCACTTAATTTCTTTTTTCAATTATATCTTTACATAATACTCCTATTTCATAATACTATTTTACCCTTTACCTTATGTTATTTAATTCTAGTCAAACCTTCTACCCTAGAATAATTAAGGATATTTTAGTAAATTTATAAATTACAATACAATACGATACAGTCAAACCAAACAATAAAATGTTATTAAACAACAACAAACAATACAGTCTAGCCAAACATTGTATCTACCATACAATACAGTACAGTACAATACAATACAATACAATACATTATGAAACAATGGGTAACAATGAAAATAATTAAAGAGAAAACTAGAAGTAGAAATTTTCCTTTGTATTTCTTGATTCCTCGGCTGTACAGAGAAGCTGTGTATTTATACAAAAAGAATCTCTCGTGATGAATACAAACTCTAAAAGATAAATACTGAAGATAATTACAAGGTAGATTATTTACATGAGGAGTCCTAGTTACATCAAAATATGACTCCTTCTCTGAATATATCAGAAGACGATTCAACTCAAGATAGGCCATTTCCATTTTTTTTGACAACACCCCCCCCCCTCAAGTTGATGCCCGGAGATCGGACACTCAACTTGTTCAATAGAAAACGATGAACATGCCCTGCTAGAGCCTTGGTGAATAAGTCAGCTAACTGAGAAGAAGATGGAACAAATGATAACGAAATCAAGCCATCAAGAAGTTTCTCACGAACGAAATGACAATCAAGTTCAATATGCTTTGTTCGTTCATGAAAAATAGGATTTTTGGCAATGTGAATTGCTGCTTGACTGTCACAATTGATAGGCACTGAAAAAAATGGAGTGAAATCTTGAAGAAGTCGAACAATCCAAGTGATCTCGGCCATAAGACGACGCATAGAGCGGTACTCTGCTTCAACGGAAGAAAGGGCAACAACTGGCTGTTTTTTTTATTTCCAAGATATTGGACAACCCCCAAGACTCAAGAAGAAACCACTTACAGAGCATCGTGAATCAGAACATGCCGCCCAATCGGAGTCGCAAAAGGCTTGAATCTGGAAAGAATGAGTTGGAGATAAGAAAATACCTAAGCATGGATCTTTACTTAGGTACCTTAAGGAATGATAAGCAGCTTACAAGTGACCAGAACAAGGATTTTGCATATACTGACTAAGGTGTTGGACGGTATAAGCAAGGTCTGGCCTGGTATTGGTTAAAAATTTCAGTTTCCCCAAAAGTCGTCTATAGAAGGTAGGATCTGTGAGGGGTTCACCGGAGGTGGAAAAAAGCTTTAAATTTGGAGCCAGGGGAGTAGACACATCCCGACATTCGAGGCAATCAAACTCAGTGAGAAGCTCTAAAGCAAATTTCCTTTGGGTAATAATCATTCCCCCATTTTCTCGCACCAATTCCATTCCTAAGAAGTAATGAGCTTCTCCCAAATCCTTTATCTTGAATTCAAAATTCAAGAAACATTTAATCTCACATATTTCCTCTATATTGTTTCCAGTATTTAATATGTCATCGACATATACAGCCAAAATAGTGATAAGGTTCCCGGTGATCTTGAAGAAAAGAAAGTAGTCATTGAGGGAACAATGAAACCCTCGAGTGCTCAAGGCAGAAGATAATCTAGCATGTCATTGGTGAGAAGCCTGTTTTAACCCATACAATGATTTACGAAGTTGACACACATGATTGGAAGAAGGGGGTGTCAAACCTAGAGGAAATTTCATATAGACCTCTTCTTCAAGGTCACCATGGAGAAATGCATTATTCACATCAAGCTGGTAGATTTTCCAGTCCTTCTTTATAGCAACTGACAAAATGCATCTGATTGTAGTGATTTTCACTACAGGACAAAAAGTCTCATTATAATTTATTCCTTCTCTTTGTGTATCTCCACGAATTACTAATCGTGCTTTTAATCTCTCCAAGGAACCATCTGATTTCAACTTTACTTTGTACACCCATTTGCAAGGCAATGCCTTTTTTGCCTGTGGTAATTCAACTATGTCCCAAGTGTTGTTAGAATCTAAAGCAGCAAACTCATTATCCATAGCAATTTTCCAACCAGGATGCATTACAACTTGAGAATAGGAAGAAGGCTCAGATATTTGACAAATAGAGGTAACCAAATTCTGATTATAGGGAGTCAAACCAGTGAAAGAGGAACAATGAAAAGAAAAGGAAGGAGGATTAGGAGAAATCATAGAGTAGGAATTTGCACAAATGTAATATGATAAATACCTTGGTTTCTGAGGAACCCTTTGTGATGTACGCAGCAGGGTACTTTGTTCTGAAGATATAACTGGTGAAATTACTGGAGATTCAATAAGAAGAGAATCTGGTGCAGGAGGAGAATGTGGAGTAGACAGTAAAGAATCATTGTCATTGAAAACATGAGACTGCTTCTTAAAAAATAACGCATCATCGACGTCTGAGGTGGAAAACCATTGGGGGAATAGTTTAGTAAGTGGACTAGAAAAAGAAAAAGGAAAAACATCTTCAACGAACTTAATATTTCTAGAAATAGAGATTTGATTGTTTTGTAGGAGCAAAACTTTGTAGCCTTTCTTTCCGAAGGGGTACCCCAAAAATATTCCTGGTAAAGCTCTTGGACCAAGTTTATCCCTATTTCTAGAAAGGGTAGAAATAAAACAAAGACATCCAAAAGGTTTTAAGATTGATAGGTAGGGACGGTCCCAAATAAAACTTGATAGGGAGATCTTTGTTTCAGAACGGAAGATGGGAATCTGTGGATTAAATAAGTGGCAGTAAGTAAGCAATCTCCCCAAAAAAATTTGGGAGCATTTGAATGAAACAATAGAGCTCTACATGTCTCCAAGAGGTGTCTATGTTTTCGCTCAGCCACACCATTCTGTTGTGGTGTTTCGACACAACTAGTTTGATATAAAATGCCCTTGGATTGAAAAAATTATTTTGGATCATGACCTGTCCCTAATTCAAAGGCATTATCTAATCTTATAGACTTTAACAATGTTGGTTCGTCTTCTCAGTAATATGAAACGAGAAATGCAAGTTCAACGTGAAAAATTGTTCGTATTATGTGGAAGGATTATATTAAAGACTAGTACACCACAACTAATAATGTTTAATTTTATTTTTTTATAAAATTAAAGTTTAATTAATAAATATTGTATTTTTTAAGAATATCTTTGTGATAGTGTATCATGTGATTTTATAAGCTTATGCTTATTTGGTAAGATTATATAATTAATTGGGAAATATTAATAGTTTCACAACTTATGAAATTTTTATGTTTATGAGAAAACATACAACATAAAAAAAATTAAATCGTATGTCAAACAAAATTTCAACTTTATCTCATGATTTCATATCGTATGGTCAAACGGGCCTATGTAAATGTACAAATAAAGTTGACCTGTTGAAAAAGTTGCATATTAGTTGTTTTAGATAAAAGTAGGTCCTAACATATATACTTTTTGACATATATTAATTGTTCTTATTTAGAGCAACTTTTACATATAACAAACATAAAAATCATGTTATAGCTATAGTTTGCATAATTGCGCTTCATAACAAATTTTATGTTTTGCTATGGAGCTTTTGATTTATATAATTCGCTAGATACATCCAATTTAATACAAATTGTTTAGTTTTGTATAAATTTATTTATACATTGTAATTTGTATAATAAGATCTGTATTTGTATAATTCTAAGTGTATTTATAGGACGAAAAAATATGTATTTGTATTTTTATATATACTTTTCTCTCGCTTTATACAAACACAAACACATTTTATACATTTTATACTGAAATGTATAAAATGGCTAATTGTATACCGAATCAGATGACAAAAAAATGAGGTATTTGCTGCGAATTACAAATAAAATAAACTATCGTTATAACATTTAATTTGAATTAATAATTTGTTGTTTTATACAATTTTCCCAAAACAAAATAGTTGTCAAATAAGAGTAAAAACTACAAGGGATTTAGCGTCCACTGAAAGCCTTAGAGCAGAGACAAGTTTAAAATTACATCATAGATTAAAAAGTTTCAATGGAGCTTAACATAAGGCCTAACTTTATATGAGCACAACTCCCAAGATATATAAAGTATTTCAAAAAGTACGATGATTTGTGCAACTATGTATACAGTTGTCCTATAAAAGGAATCTCAAAATATTTCAATTTTTACAATGTTTATAATGTGTTTTTCAAAACTAAAAATTTAATAGAAATCTGGCTAATGTTGATATCCAATTTGTATACACTTGGTATCTAACTTGAAAATTTAAAACAAAGGCTAAAAATAAAAATGTATGAAGTTGGTATCCAACTGAATCTGAGAAGAATAAATCTGATAATGTAAAATAGTGCATATTATATATTGTTGTAAAAAACTGTAGCAAAAACAAATATATATCATTTAAAAATTAAAAAACATGTAATAATTAAAAGTCTAAGCTACAATCAACTATCTCAAATTTGTTTTTCATGATCTTGGTGTATGATAATTGGTAGTATCCGGAGCATGTTCTTTTGTTATGCGGGGTCCATCAAATTTGCTAGCAACAACTCCAGTTACTTCACTCTCAATAATTGCGCCATCAACATTCCCGCTTCTTCCATACTGCCATAGGATTGTGGCATACCTTTGACGATCATACTTTGCATCGATATCAATGGGATCTATATCAAAAACTCCATTGTTAATATATTCAGCAAATAGACATGTGTACATACCACAATCATTGAAACAACATTGAAGAAAAATAATAATTTTGAGAAAGAAAATGAATTAATTATTATGAACAAATCACAAAAAGATAGGAATACATATAAATTTCATATAAATTTTATCCCCAATTCACCAACTTCAATCGGAAAATAATTTAAATACAACTGTGGAAAAGTCATACCAGATTTACACAAACTTCATGCCAATGCACAAACATAGTAATACAAAATCATACCAACTACATAGTATATCAATTTCATGTAAAAAATATACTCAATTTGATCATATACAAATTTATTGGGCTTTGTTTCTTCTTGGGAGTGGTAACACTCTTGTTTGCCAGATTTGCATTCATGTTGGTCGGCGGCGTTTTGAGTCAAGATGTTAAAAGATGGAGCCTCAATTTTAACATTAGAAACATTTTCTAACGAATCTAGGACTCTTTCTAAGTGTATGCTGATGTTTTTTTATTCTTCGACATGTTTTTTTGTCAACCTAAACTCTTGATTCTTTGTATTGTTTAGAAGATTTGTCCTTCTTTTGAGTGTACAAAGAAGAAGATTGAAGATGATGAGAGAGAAAGATTTATTGTTTCTTCTTTCGAATGTACAAAGCAAAAGAATGATGATGATGAGTGAGAAAGATTTACCATTTGAGTAAAGGTTGAACGTGGGGTGGGGATATTGTTTTGGCGTGTGAGTAAGAAAGAAACGTGCTAGTGGAGGTGGGTGGTTGATGTGTGAACAGTAAAAGAATCCCTAAAAATGTGTAATATTATGTGTGAAAGGTAAAAAAAAATCCGTAAAAAAAGTGTAATAGATAATTACCATTGATTCTCTCTTATTAATTTTATTTATTTCACCTATTAATTAAAATATAATTATAAAAGACTAATTATTTAATAAAGTGAAATTAATTGATTTATAAATAAAAAATGATATGTTATAACTTGCAATTAAAATGTTATAAGTAGTAATATATTAAAAGTAGATCTAAAACCTGTAATATTACTCCTTAAATAGATGTGTGGAGTGATTTTTCCTTATTTAAATTTTATGTCCAATCAAAATTAAAACACATAAATTGAAACGATTAGTACGTCGTTTAAATGAGAGTACGTAAATAAAATGCAAAAATAAAGTTGACCTGTCGAAAGAGTTGCATATTAATTGTTTTAGATAAAAGTAGGTCCTAAGATACTTTTTTGACAATAAGAAAGAGGAGAATTTATTGAGTAGGGTACATAAAATATCCTTTCGAAGTAGTGGATTTAAGATGATCTATATTAGAAAGTAGTGACTATGGTCCATAACAAGCATTTTTGTGCTTTATTAATTACAAGAACTGACGCCTTATTTTAATTAATAACATCCATATAGCATCACATATATCCCAATCAATAAATAGATTTTTATTTCTGTCGAACAAAAATCTTTTGTTTATTATTTCTACGTTGAAAAAGAATCAGCCAAGTTTTGTTTACGATAGTTTAAATAAGAACATTGATAATAAGGAAATGAAGCCCTTGGGTTCAAATTGTTACCTCAGACACTAAACTTAATGGTAAGACAGAAAAAAAATCTTAGAATCAATATGAGTAGTTTAACAAGATTCATATATATATATATATATATAGTTTCTTTCCATAATGTGAGGGTGATACTTTGGAAATTAAGGAAAATACAATGCATATGAAAGCCAAATCATACAAGTTCATTTGTTTAATTATAGTTGTAGCTTAACAACTTTAAAGTCTAAAGCAACATTATGTATCTTGGCACTGCCGAAGTGTAGCTATTAGGCTACGAGATATTTAAATCATCGGCCATTACCACCGCTACCGGACCCACTCCCTACTCCAACACCTTTGCCAGCTCCAGCACCAACACCAACTCCGATACCAATTCCAATTCCAACTCCGATTCCTCCACCATGTCCACCTCCTATTCCTTTTCCTCCTCCTAATCCTCCCCCGGCCCCACCACCTACGCCTCCACCTGCACCAAAACCACCACCGTGACCTGATCCTCCTCCTACTCCACCTCCACCACCACCTCCAAATCCGCCTCCTCCTCCTACTCCTCCACCAGCTCCGCCTCCAACTCCACCACCTGCACCAAATCCACCACCATGGCCTGAACCTCCTCCAAGACCACCACCACCTCCTCCACCACCACCGCCTCCTCCTCCACCTCCGCCTCCAGCACCTCCTCCAACGCCACCACCTACACCACCTCCGGCTCCAAACCCTCCACCATGTCCAGAACCACATCCGATACCTCCACCACCACCACTACCTCCACCTCCACCTCCACCACCAAGCCCTCCTCCTGCACCACCTCCTACACCTCCTCCTGCTCCAAATCCACCACCATGACTTGACCCTCCACCTACACCTCCTCCTCCTCCACCACCAAAGCCACCACCTCCACCAACACCTCCTCCAGTTCCTGCACCACCACCAACACCGCCACCAGCTCCACCACCAGCACCACCACCTGCTCCTCCCCTTAGTCCTCCTCCACCTCCACCTCCTAGTCCACCTCCACCACCTGCTCCTCCCCCAAGACCTCCTCCGCCACCTACTCCACCTCCCGCACCTCCACCTAGTCCACCTCCACCTCCTGTTCCTCCCCCAAGACCTCCTCCGCCACCTAGTCCACCACCACCACCTGCTCCTCCACCAAGACCTCCTCCACCACCTACTCCACCTCCTGCTCCTCCCCCAAGACCTCCTCTTCCGCCAGTTCCACCTCCAAAACCTCCTCCTCCTCCAACACCTTTACCACCACCTGGACTGCGTCCACCCCATCCTCCACGTCCACCACATCCTCTTCTACCAAATCGTCCACAACCATTATCATTACCCCACCTCGACTCTTCAAGCTTATCATCACCAAAAGTGATGGCACTCAATTCCAAGAAAATGCTCAAGACAAGAAGTAACCCTACAACCCACTTTTGAGAAGAAGAACCCATGATTATGATCACAAAGGTTCTCAGATATATCAGATTACTTGTGCTTTTCCTCACTCATAATTTATGAGCTTATATAGGCTTACTCGATCAGCCAAGTTGACAACTTTTGCATATTATTATCAGTCCCAACTCACAAGTCTATTGAAGCCATTAATGTCTACAATGTGAATAGCCGCATGCATGCTTATTTGACGCGTTTGAACCGTTGGGTAACTGGCGGGAATATTAAATGAACCAATAGAATTAGTCAAAATGATTACATTGTTACTCCTTCCATCCTAATTTATTTGGCACCCTACTTTTTAATTTTTATCGTAAATTTTGACCCGAAATCTTTAAAACTTATATATTTAAAAATTACATTAAAAGTATTATAAGTCATAATATTTGACAATTCAAAATATTTATAAGGCATATAAAAGAACTGCGGTAAAATAAACTCATTATATACCACATAAATTAGATAAGAGGGGGTGTATAAAAGGCCATTTTGTTATATATTTTTATTATTATTTCCTGATATTGAATTCCTGAAAACACGTTTGATCATAAAATTTTGGAATTCAACTTTAAGTTAAATTTCAATGATCTTTTAGATTCATAGTCAAACACACTTCAATTTTCAAAGTATTTTTTTCACTTTAAAAATAAAAATTATTTTTTTCAAATACTCACAATTTTCATGCTCAGACGGTCCCATAAATTATTGACGACTATCTCTAAAATCTATATTTCTTAATTAGATCGAAACTTCGTCAACGGTAGCTACTACCGACTCTAACCAATATTAATGTTGCCATTGTGTATAATGGCATGGCAAATGGGCCATCGTCTTTACTACTATATCTATTCTTTGCATAGAATATTTGGATTATCAATCTTTTATGTATGTGCTACTTGATTTGAAATATGATAATCAAACTAATTAATGTTTGGTGTGAATTCAGATATAGAATTTTTAATTTTTTTAAAAAAAAATTACATATTTATAAACTACATAAAATGTACAATAAGTCACACTACTTAACAATTCAAAATATCTAGAACATATTTAAAAATATTATGATCAAAGAAAAAATCATTTGCCTGATAGTGACCAAGACAAACACATAATTGAAATGGTGGAGTAACTCTTTAGTTTAGACTTTAGACATCTTATAATATGGATAACAAAATTCAAAGACAATTTAATACTTGAGTACACTTCAGGTTAAGATATTAACATTCAAAAATCACATTTGTTTACTTAAACTCTGTATCCAATAAATTAGAACACATGCATTGAAACAATTAGAATACTGTTTAAAGGGAGTAAGTAGGCGTTCGGAGATGCAATATGAAATTGTTATATAAAATTATGAGATGAATTTAGTGTTTGGATATGCGATCTCGCGCTGATTTCATATCATAAGATAAAATTTCAAATTCTCGAAAAATCATGATTTGAGATTTTTCAAATACAAAAATTGACCCACAAGTTTATAATTTGTAAAAATAACTCTACATATATATCTACTAACCATTTATTGCATATGTAAATAAAAGTTATAATTCATATCATTACTTTTTAAATCGTTTATACCTCATATAATGATTATTCTCACTAACATAGTGTTAACAGAACTCAAGAAGCAAAAGAGGAAAGGTCCAAATTATAGTTAGAACACTGTTGGTCAGTTAGGAAAAGTTAGTTAGTTAAAAGTTAGTTACATTCAAGAAACAATTAGAGGGATGAGTATGTGTATAAATACAAGACTAGAGTCTCAATGTAAAGTAATTTTTTTGAAGAAATAATATACTACTCTGTTTCAATTCATCTTCTTCTTCTTTAAAAGTCATCTTCTATAAACTTTCATGGTATCAGAGCATCGATCAAAGTCTGAGTAGATCAGGTGTGTGAGTTACAGATCTTGGATTTCTGAAGATCAGAGTCTCAAGTTGATTAAGCTTCCGCAATTACAAAGTGAAGATGGTTGATATGTCTCAAGAAATTAACAATGGTGGCCATGTTACTGATTTCAGTAATGGTGGAAATCCTGGGAACAATAATCCCACACCAGCTACGTCAATGAGTCAAGGAATGGATTACAATCATCCACTGTTCTTAAGCCCAGCTGACATTAGTGGAGTTAATCTCATTTCGTTTCAACTTGTTGGAATTGAAAACTATGTTGTTTGGAGTAGGTCTATTAGATTGGCTCTTCTTGGAAGGAACAAGATTGGGTTGGTGGATGGTTCATGTACAAAAGATGGTGTGTCTCCTGAACTAAGGAATCAATGGGAAAGAGTAAATGCTGTGGTTCTTTCATGGCTTCTCAATTCTGTTTCAAAAAGTCTGTTAGGAGGAGTAGCTTTTGCCTCCACTGCTCAAAGTGTTTGGAATGATTTGAAGGAAAGATTTAATCGAATGGATGGATCAAGAACCTTCAGTCTGCATAAGGAAATTGCAACACTGCAGCAAGGTACAGATTCAGTGTCTGTCTATTTTACAAAACTTAAGAACTTGTGGGATGAGTTTGAAGCTCTAGTCCCATCCCCTGGTTGTAACTGTGAAAGATCAAGAGGTTTTATTGATCATGTAAATAGGCAAAAACTCTATCAATTCCTTATGGGATTGAATGAATCCTATGGACAGGCTAGAAGTCAAATTCTATTAATGAGTCCTATACCAGGAGTGAACCAGGCGTATGCTATGGTTGTCAGTGATGAGTGTCAAAGATTTGCTTCTAACAGTAATAGCATGGGTATGAATTCTATAAGTATGTCTGGAGTTGATCCATTAGCAATGTACTCAAGATCTGGAGGGTCTACCAGTGCACAAGTACCTAACAAGTTCAAGAAAAACTTTGGTATTGTCTGTGAATTCTGCAGGTGTAAGGGTCATACTAAAGATCAATGTTACAAGTTAATTGGATACCCTCCTGAATTCAAGTCAAAGAGGAAGGCAGTTAATGGAGCAGGAAATACTGCCTACATGGTGGTGAATGAATCCAGTAATACAAGAAGAGAGGCATATGATGGTGTGTCTGATAGCTCTACATCATTTAACTATGGATTTAACACAAATGTGCCTGGTACAAGTAGCAAGTCATTTGCTGGGAATAATGACGAAGATGAGTGTGCAACACACCTGCAAGGTTGCACTTTTACCAGAGAGCAATACAGCCAAATACTACAAATGCTTAAGCAGAATAAAGGGACTGCAAACACAGGAAATGCAGCTCAAGCTCATGGAGTTCAGGCTCATGAAGTTCAGACTAATGCAGCAGGTAAGGCTCTATTAGTATCTGAAAATAATGATGTGTTGATCATGAGTGTATGGCATAAGAGACTAGGACATGTGTCATCTCACATTTTGAACAAGTTGTTCCCTGTAAACTCAGATTGTATGAACAGAGTTTTGAATAAATGTAGTGTGTGTCCTTATGCAAAACAAACAAGAAGTGTGTTCCCTGTTAGTAGTATTAAAAGTACTGAGTCTTTTGAACTGATTCACTTGGATATTTGGGGTCCATATAAGAAGGCAACTTTTGATGGTAATAGATTTTTCCTTACAGTTGTTGATGATTTCTCAAGAATGTCTTGGATTTTTTTGTTGAAAAATAAGTCTGATGTCTGTGTATGTGTATCACTGTTTCTGAAGTTTGTAAGAACTCAGTTTGGTAAAACAGTCAAGAAGGTCAGGTCTGATAATGGTACAGAGTTTGTAAACTCTGTATGTGCAAATATGTTTAAAGAAGGAGGTATAATACATCAAAGGTCATGTCCCTATACTCCACAACAAAATGGAGTAGCTGAAAGAAAGCATAGACACATCTTAGAGGTAACAAGAGCCGTGAGGTTTCAAGGGCACATTCCTATTAAGTATTGGGGACAGTGTGTACTAGCTGTTGTATATCTAATAAATAGGATTCCTAGTAAAGTCCTAGGAGATAAATCTCCATATGAGAGGCTATATGGAACCAGGCCAATGTTGACACACCTAAGAGTGTTAGGATGTCTGTGTTTTGCTAAAAATCTATCAGAGAATGATAAGTTAGCATCCAGGTCAAAATCTTCAATACACATGGGGTACTCAGAAACTCAAAAAGGTTACATATTGTTTGATTTATCATCAAATAACTTCTTTGTAAGTAGAGATGTCATATTCAAGGAGTCAGTGTTTCCCTTTATGACTACATTCACAAACAAAGAAGTTGGTCCTTTTGTGGATAATATGAATGCTGAACTACTAAATGTAGATTGGGTTGCGAGAGTTGACAGTGTGACTAGAGATATTACTCTTGATCAAAACTGTTCACAAGAAATGCAAAGTTCTGAGGAAAGTGAACAGGAAATGGTAGAAGAGACTACTGTGATGGAACATATGGAGGAAACACATAATTCTGAGAATCAAGGAAATCTGGAAGAAGTTGTTCCAAGAAGGTCTACAAGAGGGGTACATCCACCTGTATGGATGAAGGATTTTGTGTCTCTAAATATTAACAAGGAAGTACAATTTCCTATATCAGATTGTGTGTCTTACAGACATTTATCTAAGAATTATCAGCAGTTTGTTGCAGCAACCTCTATAAATACAGAACCTGCTACTTATGCAGAGGCAAGTAAGGAACCAAAATGGGTAGAGGCAATGCAAGCTGAGATAAAAGCCTTGCAAGATAATAACACTTGGGAGCTTGTTGATTTGCCCAAAGGGAAATCTCCAATTGGTTGTAGATGGATTTATAAAATCAAATATAAGTCCACTGGGGAGATAGAAAGACTGAAAGCAAGGTTAGTAGCAAAGGGGTACAGTCAAAAGGAGGGAATAGATTATAAAGAAACTTTCTCTCCTGTGGTAAAAATGGTTACTGTTAGGACTATTCTAGCATTGGTTGTGTCAAGACGCTGGCACATTCACCAAATGGATGTTTATAATGCATTCTTAAATGGTGATTTACAGGATGAAATCTACATGAATGTGCCTCAAGGATTTGCTAGTCAGGGGGAGAACAAGGTATGCAGACTGATCAAATCCTTGTATGGTCTTAAGCAAGCACCAAGACAATGGAATCACAAGCTTACTGAAGCATTACAAAACCTTAACTTTAACCAAAGTCAGCATGACTATTCCTTGTTCACAAGGAAGAACTCTGAAGGAATTACAATAATATTGGTGTATGTTGATGATATCTTGATTACAGGAAGTAGCTTGGAGCTGATAAAAGGAACAAAAGATTCTCTACAACAGATATTCAAAATGAAAGATTTAGGTGAGTTAAAGTATTTTCTTGGGATAGAATTTGCAAGATCTGAGGCTGGAATTGTTATGCATCAAAGGAAGTATGCACTTCAACTTATATCTGAAGTGGGACTGTCTGCTGCTAAACCTTCTGGCACACCTATTGATGTGAATGTCAAGTTGACATCTAAACAGTATGATGATCAAACAGGGCAAAATCAAGAAGACAAACTTGTAGATCAAAGTTCCTATCAGAAGTTAGTTGGAAAACTCCTATACCTGAACATGACTAGACCTGATATTTCTTTCAGCATCCAAACTTTAAGTCAATTTTTACAACAACCCAAAAGGTCTCATATGGATGCTGCACTTAGAATTGTCAAGTATATCAAACAACAACCAGGTCAGGGTATATTACTGTCAAGTAATCCAAACAATGAGGTAACAGCCTATTGTGATGCAGACTGGGCAGCTTGTCCTATTACAAGGAGATCTGTAACAGGCTATGTAATCAAACTTGGAGAGTCTATAGTATCCTGGAAAGCCAAGAAGCAAACAACAATATCAAGGAGCTCAGCTGAAGCTGAGTATAGAAGCTTGGCATCTACTGTGGCTGAGTTAGTTTGGTTAGTGGGAATGCTGAAGGAGTTAAAAGCTGAAGTAAGGCTTCCGGTACACATACACAGTGACAGCAAGTCTGCTATTCAGTTAGCAGCTAATCCAGTCTATCATGAGCGTACTAAACATATTGAAATCGATTGTCATTTTATTAGAGAGAAGCTGCAACAAGGACTAATCAGTGTGAGCTACATACCTACTCAGAACCAGCCTGCTGACCTCCTCACAAAAGGTCTAACCAAAGCACAACATGAGTTCTTATTGTCCAAGCTAGGAGTTCTAAATATATTTGTCTCTCCTAGCTTGAGGGGGAGTGTTAACAGAACTCAAGAAGCAAAAGAGGAAAGGTCCAAATTATAGTTAGAACACTGTTGGTCAGTTAGGAAAAGTTAGTTAGTTAAAAGTTAGTTACATTCAAGAAACAATTAGAGGGATGAGTATGTGTATAAATACAAGACTAGAGTCTCAATGTAAAGTAATTTTTTGAAGAAATAATATACTACTCTGTTTCAATTCATCTTCTTCTTCTTTAAAAGTCATCTTCTATAAACTTTCACATAGAATTTATTATTACTTCAAATCAATTTCTACTTTACCATTTATATTCACCAAAATCATTTTTTTTTTATCAAATATATTTACCAACAAATGGCTCAAAGTAACAATGTTGGTTCGTCTTCTTAGTCATATGAAACGAGAAATGCAAGTTCAACGTGAAAAGATTGTTCGTATTATGTGAAAAGATTATAATGAAGACTAGTACACCACAACTAATTATGTTTAATTTTATTTTCTTATCGAATTAAAGTTTAATTAATAAATATTGTATTTTTTAAGAATATCTTTGTGATAGTGTATTATGTGATTTTATAAGCTTATGCTTATTTGGTAAGATTGTATAATTAATTGGGACAATATTAATAGTTTCACAACTTATGAAATTTTTATGTTTATGAGAAAACATACAACATAAAAAGTTCAAATTGTATGTCAACGTCATCTCATGATTTCATATCTTGATTTCAAATTATGATTTCATCTCGCATGATCAAACGGACTAAGTAAATGTACAAATAAAGTTGACCTGTTGAAAAAGTTGCATATTAATTGTTTTAGATAAAAGTAGGTCCTAACATATATACTTTTTGGCATATATTAATTGTTCTTAATTACTTGTCAATGTGTGATGCTAGTCTTTTACGTTGGTCCAAACATTTGAAAACCAAGGAAATTACATTTATAACAATTTACAACAAAAACAACAGCTAAATAGTCTTAAAAGGGAAAAATCACTTGAACCAAAGATAACTTAATAAAATAAAGAATTGAATTATTTCAATGAGCACAATATTGGTAACAACTACTTGAAGCCTAGACAGTAGATATAAATGTAATATGATGCTAGTCACCTTCATGTAACAAATCTGCAGGTTGTTCCAATTACTGGTGCAAAGTTCCTCAGCTTGATGCTCTTCCACAAACAAGAGCATTGCTGGGAATTGGATTCTCATCTCTCCATGAATTTACGGGTGAATAAACTCGCAGATAAAATTGTTGTCCTAAATATTGACGAGCCCAATTCTGAGACCTTATATTCCACATTCCCACATTGTCTAATGGCATGTATAGTGCAGTCCAGGACTTTGGGTATACCTATCAAAATAGATCGAAATTGCAAGCCAACTAAGTGCTTAATTTCACAAATTAGTCCAAAAGATGTTATTTGAACATTGAAGTTAATATTAGTTACCTGAACTGTTGAACGAGAAATTGTGTCCCTTAAATTGTATGTTAATCTGCTTGCAGGAGTCCACTCTCCTCGACCCATTCTGTTATAAAGAATTTGACATTAATTATTAACTTACAAGAATTCTATTTGAGATTTTTACGGTTAGTGTCTTGCAACTTTAGAAACTCACCCCACAACGAAGAAATGGTGTCCATCAATGTGGTAAGACTGCACACTGTCTTCTAAATTCTCAAATATAACCTCAGTATAAGCTCGAAAATCAGCAGCCATAACGGATGTCTGAAGGTAAGCACCCGATCCAGTAGGGCTATCTGGAATGCTTCCAAGGGTAAAGACCCCGGGAATATTGAAGTGATCAGCAAGTTTAAGTGGTGTATCTGCTGGAACAAATGACACGCTGTTGATAGCATATCTTTACTTCCCATTGATGATTGGAGCTGAATTCGCAAGTCTAATTGTGCGTGTGGTGTTAATCAGTCCATAGTGGTAGGAACCCTGAGGGTTAGGTCTCGGTCCACTAGCTGATAGATTACGCCTGTTATCATTCAAATAGTTAAACGTCTCGTTCTATGACAAAACAGCAGTTTACTTTACAATTTCCTAACAAGTTAGGAACTTTGTTCACTAGCAATTCAGAAGGAAAGTTATTTGGTACTCGTAGCAAGAATCGTTGTTGTTGTAGTTTTCACAATAAGAGAAATGCACCTGAGAGATCGGGCCTGATTGAAAGACCAATCAATTTCAATTGTTGGTCCACCAGGAGGAGGGCCAGAAACACTTCCTGCTGAGTTACTATAACGAAGAGTAGACGTAGCTGTGAGCACCTGAGATGTGAAACGCGTCGAGACAGCAATATAGTAATCTTGTGCAGGTTGATCTGCTGTTAACAACACAGAGTAGGACTGTCCCAAATGGATATCAAGAGAATCATATGTATTTTGCACAGTGTGAGTCCCTTCTACTTCAACTACCATCATCTTATGCCCCTGGATTCTGAAATTAACGGAAGTCGTGAGACCAACGTTTGATATCCGGAATCTGTAAATCTTGCCTGGAACCCCCCAAAAAGTACATATATCAGACTAACAGAACAAATAGAACACACCAAAAAATTTGTCAGGACTATGCAATGATTAAAGGGTGACCTTGATCAACGGTGAACGTATAACCATTTGATCCACGTCCATTAATAAGAATCCCGTCAGGGAAGGGAAGATCATGTCCACCATCCAAAATTGCTTTGAGGTCCTATAAAATGCAAATAAGCACATTGAAAATCAGAAAATGAAGAAGTAAATGTTCCCTCAGAGACTAAACTTAACGATAAGAAGCAAACGATATCTTGGAAGGGGAAAAACTCACACTGTGGTTTTGTTTGAACCAATCTCCAGTGAGTATGGTGAACTCTCCAGCAGGAGGAGGAAAAGGAACAGGAATCACGGAACGACTGGCGATATTTATGCTACCGAATCCTCCTGCTGCTTTGTGGAAAGCAAGGGAAGGAAAGTAGTGGAAACTACCAATCTGATCTTTGACTTGGAGAACATAAGTGAAGTTTTTGCCTGGTGGAATGGGACAATTAGTACCATAGACTCCATCCTGCCATGAATTTCTCCTCTGCTCGACACCATTCCTGAATCAGCATCATTAATTCAACAGAACATATCCGTAGCACAAGCCAATATGATGGGAAACTATCAGGATCATCGTAAGCATTTATATTTGTATATATTAATTAACTTATTGCATACATAAAAGTGCACCCTTAACACCAGAATAATTACTACCACAAAACAAGAAAAGATCATATTAAGCAAGGGGAAACCAATCAATTAGTGAAATCAAAGAACAGAAAGCAAGAGAAATTACCAGGAAATGAGAAAGGAATCATCCAAATTGTTGAAAACATTGATAATCAAGTTGTCATTGGTCACACACTGAATAGGTGGTCCTGGAAATTGCCCATTTATCAATATCCCCTGCCATTTTTAAACAACAAATATTCCTCAGAGGAGATCCTATATTCCTCTGTTGGGGGAACAGAGTGAAACAGAGAAAGACAGTCAATCAACTTTACATAGCTAACTAAAATCATTGTTATACGACTAGATGTTCATGTCTGGCATCCTCCAAAAATAGTGCATTTTTTAAGAAGTCGACATAGGTGCGAACAATATTTTTGAAAAATCCGAACAACAGAAAGGAAAAGAGGGTACCTGTTGTTTGACACCAAGAGGGTAAATATCCCCATATGTAACATTCCAAGTGTAGAACCTATAAGGGTCCTCCCCATGAATAAAATTTACATGAAGAAACATCATCACCATAGCCATTAAAGGCAACCAAGACCTCCATCCTCTTTTCATTTTTTTTTGTGTGTGTGAATAATTTGTGAAGAGAGTAGTACTTTTGTATGAGTAGAGTTAACTTAAGAAGGAAGTATGAAGACAGACCAGGCCGCTCCCCACTTTACTTTTGCCTAACTATTTCTTTTGACACGCTTTACAAAGCTTTAATTTGCAGTCTTTTTTGCTAGTATTGTCGGTGAAACTATGATTGATGGTTCATTATTAATTGCCTTGAAATTTGAATAGCGTATTGTGAAATACAAGGTGTCACCCTTTCCTACGAACACATCTCTTGCTATGCTTAATGCTTACCTCATTTCACTAAAGCTGCCGACTTTACTATAACTATTCAAATTTTAAATGTATAAATTTATAGTCTATAATGTACTAACAAAAAAAAAATATGAAGGATAAAATAAAATTTTAAATTAATTAAATTTTATTTCTATATTGAAAAAGAAGTCATTGTATTTTAAAAATTGGATAAAATAAAATAAGATCAAAGTTAATTGAATGGAGGAGGTAAACGAAGAGATGAAACTAGAAAGAAAACAATTGATAGTAGTATATCATTTTCAAAAGTCATGAATTAAATTTCTTTTATCATTAATTAAAACAAAAAAGTTTTAATTTTTCTAGGAAAAAAGGATAAATATACCACTAAACTATCCTAAATAGTATGCAAATACCCTCCGTCATACTTTGGAGACATTGGTGTCCCCTACCGTCCAAAAATTAGAGCATATATATAATTTATACTAACAGACATACACGTGTCATAATCTTATCCACCGACCCGACATTTATTAAATATCAAATCGATGGATAAGATTGTGTCACGTCTCCCTATTTAGTCTTCCATTAGAGTGGAGGGCATACATGCTCTAATTTTTGGACGGCAGAGGCACCAATATCCCAAAAGTATGACAGAAGATATATGCATACCATTTACCATAGTTCGGGTATATTTGTCCTTTTTTCCTATTTTTCTATTGTATCATTGTCTTGTAGTGTCATAGTAAACAAAGATTGAAAATTGAGCATATTTCAGAGCCTTAAACAAGAATTAGCTGATAATCAAGAATGGATTCTTCATGAATTGAGTTTTACAAAATGAATAGAGATTACTTTTCTTCTCATGCTGCAACCAATAATCTCACAAGTAATCCTAAAATGAAATGATAAACAAAAAAAGACAAGTGCTGATCAGAGTAAGAGCAGTTTTCTGCTACTTCCCCTTTAAAATTGTTTGCCATAACTCTTCGAAGATCGATCAGTCACCCTTTCGTGACTGGTTAAGCTGATAGAATTCGTTCCTTAGAGTGGACGAGTCTTGCGTCCAGATGCACGGCCACAGAGAAGAGCACCTATTGGAATTGGATACTCATCTCTCCATGAATTGACAGGTGAATAAACGCGAAGGTAGAATTGCTGGCCTAAGTATTGGCGAGCCCAATTCTCTGATCTAATGTTCCACATTCCCACATTGTCTAATGGCATGTATAAAGCTGTCCATGATCTTGGATATACCTGTTGATCACCAAATGAATGAAATGTTAAAAACAGATATAAAAGGAAGATAATCAACGTTGTAGTCGGAAATACCTGAATTGTACAACGTGAAATTCCATCTCTTATGTTGTAGTTCAATCTGCTTGCAGCTGACCATTGTCCATCATCCATCCTGTTCATCCAATCGGCGTTATAAATGCATAGAGTTTAATTTATCTCAAATTTCATGTTACTAATCTCACTTATTAGTAACAGTTACATGTAGTTATATTTTATGCGACCTGATGTCACTGTATGAAAGTTGAACTCAGAGAGATAACCGTCAAAGACAGCTCCTTTGATTTTTGTTTCTTTTCCTTTCTACATTCCCGGCTCTGATGAAATTGGATGAATTGAGTTGAAGTGAACAAAACTTACCCTACAACAAAGAAGATATGGCCATCAATGTGCCATGACTGAACAGTGTCTTCTGGATTCTCGAACACAATTTCTACGTAGGCTCTGAAATCAGCAGCCAAGACAGAGGTCTGGAGATAACCACCACCTCCAGTGGGGTAGTCTTGGATGCTTCCAAGGTTAAATACCCCTGGAATCTTGAAGTAGTCTGCTAGTTTGAGTGGTGTGTCTGCTGGAATGAATGACACACTGTTGACTGCATACCTCTTTTTACCATTAATCATCGGAGCAGAATTTGCCAGTCTAATTGTCCGCGTGGTGTTAACCAACCCATAGTGATAAGAACCTTGTGGATTAGGCCTTGGACCACTTGCTGTCAAATTTTGCCTGCACACAGAAATGGCATATAATCAAAAAGAACAAAAGTACAACAATGCAGGCAGTTCCTGATTCGCAATGTACCTAACAGATCGAGCCTGATTGAGAGACCAATCAATCTCAATTGTTGGTCCACCTGGGGGAGGACCAGAAACACCTCCCGCTGAGTTGCTGTAGTGAAGAATTGATGTTGCTGTTAGCACTGGTGAAGTGAAACGCGTTGAGGCGACAATGTAATAGTCCTGTCCTGGTTGGTCCATTGTGACCAATACAGAATAGGACTGGCCCAAATGGATATCAAGTGACTCATAGGTGTTCTGCAGTGTGTGAGTCCCTTCCGCTTCAACTAAGACCATCTTATGCCCCTGGATTCTAAAATTTATAGCTGTTGTGAGTCCAACATTGGAAATCCTGAATCTGTAAGTCCTACCTGGAAACAAAATTTATCAGAAGAGTTTATCGTCAGTATCACATATAAGCATTGTCTACTTTGCAAACGAACTTTGCTGCAATAAACAGATTGATCACCTTGATCAACTGTGAAAGTTAAACCATTTGATCCACGACCGTTCACTAGAAGACCATCAGGGAAGGGAAGATCATTTCCTCCATCTAAAATTGCCTTGAGATCCTGTGATACGTGCAATAAGATTCACAGTCAGTTAACGAATCCACAAAATTTCTCAAGAATATGTTTTTATACACTAACTCACAGTGTGATTTTGCTTGAACCAGTCACCAACCAATATGGTGTAATCTCCAGTAGGTGGAGGAAAAGGAATAGGAATCAGCGGACGACTACGTATTATAATGCCACCATAGCCTCCAGCAGCTTTGTGCATAGCCAATGAAGGGAAATAAAAGAAACTTCCAATCTGATCCTTCACTTGTAGAACATATGTGAAGTTTTGGCCTGGTGGGATCGGACAGTTAGTCCCATATACTCCATCTTGCCATGAGTTCCTCCTCTGTTGAATTCCATTCCTGTCCAATAGTCGATTATCGTGTTTTTATTAGCTACATGCTGGAACTTCAGGCAGATGACAAACTTGAAATAAATAAAGAGGCATAAATACCAATTGAAAAACAATCAAATTGTTCCAAATCGCGTAGTCATTACTACACATTAGAGAATCTCAAACGATGAATATGTTATTCAAGACTTCGACAAGTTCTAGATCTGGTTGTTATTCCTTAAAGTGAAAGTCATTTCTTCATAATTAAGTTATACCTTATGCAGAGAATTGAAAATTGGTCAAGACTACATTATAATATGATATAATGGTAAGAACATATTATTTAATATAACAGCTACATTAAGACAGCAACTCAGACACTGATATAGCAAAATAATTGTCCTAGTTTACCCTCAAACTTGCCTCCACCGACAAGTAAACGCTTCAACTTTGAGTATGCACGTCTAGACATCTCAACTCATCTCCACTGTCACTGTGTCAATTAAACACTCCCAACTTACAAAATAATCATCTAAACACCTCCAAAATTTATGTATTATGTCAGCATCAAATGTCTACAAGACACAAAATGGACAAGTTAAGGTATTTAACTGTCAATTGAGACCAAGTTAAATGTTTAGATATACACTCTCAAAGTCGGAGTACTTAGAGTAAGGTTATAAAATCTACATATAAAGTAGTTTACATAAAAGTAAAAAGGTAAACATTTAAACTTATATAAAATTGAACAAGTTGAAACACACGTCCTGCGTGACATAATACACATGAGGCACCACATAAGATACATATTGCTATGTAGAACAACACATATGTTTACTTGTTCAAGTTAATACAAATCTAAGTATGCACAATCAAAGTTGTAGTCTGTAGAGCATATATATATATACACGAGCTGAAACTAAGTTAAATGACACATTTATCTACTATGCCAAAGTAAAATGCTCATTCAAATATTCATAGGAAGATAAATAGTACTCACCATGACAACAAAAAAGGTTCATCCAAACTGTTGAAAACATTGATAATCAAGTTATCATTAGTAACACTATCAATTTGAGGTCCTGGAAATTGCCCATTTATCAATATCCCCTGAAATATACACAAATTACCTCACATTAAAATTAAAAATTAAAAAAAATACACATACTTCAAATCCAAAGCATTTCTTGATAGTACCTGTTGCTTAACACCAAGAGGATAAATATCACCATATGTAATATTCCAATTATACCATCTATATGGACTTTCTCCATTGGAAAAACCCAATAAGAATAAGATTTGCACTACCAATAAAGACCACCACAAGCTCCTCATCTTCAAATTTCTTTGCTCTGTTTCTCTAAATGTAACACTAAAATTAGAAAATGTAGATGAAATAACAGATCTAAACAAATTAAGTTACTTTTATTTTTCTATTAGTGGAAACTCTTATTTCTTTCACTTTATTTTCTTCACTTTAGACTAATCTAAATGAAGAGATCAGAAGATGTTGAAATTGCCTAACGAGTGAGCTGTCTCTGCTCTGCTTTTATGTACAGACAAGATAGTGACACTTTTTTTTTGGGCTCTAAACTGGGACTTGCTTAGGCTGAAATTAAAGTAAAAGAATTATAGTAGTTTTTTTTCTCCATTAAGGAATATGCTTATTTTATTTTTAAAAATTGGGGGGAGAGGAATGAGATTACGGGGAGTTGAAGCATCATCAATAAATTAAAAGTTTAATTAATCAAACTCACTTGAGATTTTTCATTTTGTTTACTCCTATGGTGTCTAGGTTTATATGACATAGTTCGAATTTTGAGAGTCAATTTTTTTTTTTGATCGTGTATTCTTTTTTTTTCCAATAGAAATAAGTACAAGTAAGGGGGTTAAGTTTTATCTTGTCAATCCTATGAGGAAACAAATATCTACTAATTAACAAGCATGAAGAAAATAAGAGCTAGAGAAAACTAGGTATTCTATGATCATCGCAAAATTTGTAATATACTCTATAATGATATTCATATATGAAATCTTTCAGTTTTTTGAAAAAATAATTTACACACTTAGAAATTACATAAAAAGCCCTATTAATCACGAAATTAACAATTTAAAAGATATGATAAATTATAATTAAAAAAAAAAAATTATTGTCATTGACGAAATTTAAACTATGTCACATAAATATGAAGTGGAAGTAAATGTTAAAGATCTAGATTAAAGCGACTACTTTGTAGTAACATCATTATATTCAATTAATTACATTGAAATTTTGTTTGTTGCTTTATTCAAGTAAACAAAATCCAAACTTACAAAGTAATTAATTTCTTTTCTTATACTGGAAAATAGAGTATTTAACTAACAACACTCTTGACAGTACCGAAGAATTAAATATAAACTTTATGACTCCTTGTAGGTCTTCTTTTTTTATTTTTCTAAAAAAGAAAGACTTTATACCCTAGAGTCTAGATAGGGCTAGTGGACTGGTGAGAGAATTATAATGGGTGGAAAATTAGATAATCGACTAACTGAGTTATTTTAAGGTTAAAATGGTCGTTTTTATTATTAAAGTTGAAATTATTTTTGTAACATGCTCCTTTTAACTATATAGTTAGGAATTAGGATACTTATTATATATATATTATTCATGCAGTATAATTTTTTCAAATAAAATAAAATAATTGAAGTTCTTCATTCATTTCCTCTGCGTCACTATTTGTACTGATTCTCTTTCTGTTGTACCGATAGCGTAATCTTATAAAAGTCTAAACTACGGCAGAAAAATATATAAGAGAATCCAAAGTTATTGAAAAATGGTACTATATCTCTTTTAATTTGTTTGTCTTATTACTATTTATTTTTATCTATTTATAAAAATAAAATAAAAAAGAATAGTTTGGCATGTTTAAGGTTTCGTGCTTTTAGCTCCACTCCATTTTCCTCAAATTCTTTCGAGGAAATTTGATGATTAAGTAATTGACCTAAACTATCGAGGAAATTTGATGATTAAGTAATTGACCAAAACTATGTAATGTATTTATTATCTTAATTAGTTCTAAACCATGGTTAGGACTTTGGTCAATTAAATCTTAGTCACCAATCCAAGCAAAAACTTGGAAAAAAGGAAGAGAAGAGAAATGGAAAAGAATCAGATCAGTATATTTAAAAATCACAAAATTAAAAAATATTTTGATACATTCTATATATTTTTAGTTTGAGACAATGAGATAAAAAAGTTTTTATTATGTTTAAATTTTGTGCCAATTGTAACTTCCCAAACTGAAACACATGATCTACAAAATAAAGAGAGGTTGGTTGTTTGTGGGAGGATTTGACACAAGCATGACCAACAAAGGTTGTGTGATGAAGTAGTAAGTATTTTTTTATTTTTAATTAAAGATTTTGAATTTAAGTTTTTTTGACATAAAATCGCCTTTATTGAAAAATATTTTATCCCTAATATAAGACTTTTCATCAAAAATTTAAATTTAATCAAATTCAATATGAATACCATACAAAACACAACAAGAACACGTGCAATATATGATAGTCCATGTTCCCTCTGCATGGAGCAAAAACATTCAACGTGACACCACCACTCATACTTAAGTATCTCTAATTTTATTTTACTTTATTTAAAACCACTACTTGCTACTAAGTACTATATGTATATTTTTATATTCTGTCGGTGCTACTATTAAAATCCTTTAAACTGATTTCATCAAGATTATTCTATACAACTCAGTTCAAAATATTACTTTTTCTTCTGTTAAACATTTGGTATATTATACTCTCCATTTCAATTTATTTATCTTTTTTTTTTTTAGTCTGTTAAAAAAAGTACTCTTACTATCTCAATTTATGAGACACTTTTCATTTTTCGAGAGTCAAACAGTTAAAGTTTGACCGACAATTTACGCATGAAATCTTCAAAAAATTTAAAATGAATTTTATAGACTTGTAAACTACGTAAAAAGTACTATAAGTCATAATAATTGATAATTCAAAATGTTTACAAAATCTATGAAAAACTTACGGTCAAAAATAGATTTGTTTGAATCTCATACGTAATCCAAAAAGTGTCACATAAAATGAAATGAAAAGAATAATTTTAATCATTTTTGCCAAATTTTTTATTTTAATTTTTCATATAACATGTTTAAAAATTAAAATCATATGATTAAATACATTAATACATTATATATATTTTTTAATTTACTATAAAAATAAATAAATAAATATATATATCGATCTAAAACACTCGCTTTAAAATATCTGTGGTATATAAAAATTGTCAAGTTGACTAGGTTAGTTGAAGTTGGTCTGATGGAGCAATTTTTTTAAAATATCTGTCCTGGTTCACTTAAACAAAACAAAAATAGCTTTTAAAAAAATGAAACAAATAGTTAAGTCAGAATGTCAGATAATGTAATAATACAATTGGGGAGAGTGTATAAATTAAATTTTTGATTCTTGGTTGGGGGATCTGGTCAATAAACATTTATTTCTTTGTCGGACAAGTTAAATATCTAGGTACTAGTATTCCACAAAAGTAAAATTACGAATCTTACTTCAAGTGGGGACAAACGTCTTCTTAATTATAATTTGAAAAAAAAATACGTAAAATAAAATATAGTCAAACTTCCATTGAATTATCTTAAAATTTTATCTACACATATGAGTATTAACTTATTCTGATTAAATATTTAAATATAGGGAAAATTACGCGGTTAAGCAAATTTATACTACTTAATTACTCATTATAGTTATAGTTTGCTATAATTATCACTCACGACTAACATTATACATTAATTACGCGGGTTGACTTCGAGTTTGTATAAATTAGTCACGTTTGTATATGTATAAATTCGCCAGAATATACAAAATACATATGTATAATATACAATTATCTAACCTATATACATATACAATTCACCTCTCTCCCACTCTCTGCCCTCTCTCGCTCGCCTCTCTCCTCCCTCTCCCAATCTCGCTTGCCATATATACAAATACATATGTATAATATACAATTATCTAACCTATATACATATACAATTCACATCTCTCCCACTCTCTGCCCTCTCTCGCTCGCCTCTCTCCTCCCTCTCCCAATCTCGTCTGCCATATATACAAATGCATATGTATAATATACAATTATCTAACCTATATACATATACAATTCACCTCTCTCCCACTCTCTGCCCTCTCTCGCTCGCCTCTCTCCTCCCTCTCCCAATCTCGCTTGCCATATATACAAATACATATGTATAATATACAATTATCTAACCTATATACATATACAATTCACCTTTCTCCCACTCTTTGCCCCCTCTCTCTCGCCTCTCTCCTCTCTCTCCCAGTCTCGCTCTCCTCTCTCCTCCCTATAACATATAGCTACGAATTGTAATTATCAAATTATAGATATGGAGAGTAATTGGGCTATTTTTGAGTGTCTATATGTGAAAGTTCCCCTTAAATATATGATCAAGTGCATGTTTATATTAAATATCTTCGATTTATTTAAAAAGTTTTTATGTGTGTCAAAAGTTAATTCTATAAATAAATTAAACACTTAAATTATATTATCTTCTATAATTATATATGTATTAGCTTAATAAGTCATAAAACCTGAGGTGTTTCCAATTGATACTAATGCATATAATTAAAAGCGTGACATATTTATATGACTATGACTATGTAATGGACCTTTGAAAATATTCGCAAAATTTTGAGATAAAAATATTATTTTATAGAAATATTTTATCATATGTTCATATATTTAATTCGAGATATCATAATTTGAATATCAAAATAAAATTACTGACTTATTTAAGAAATTGATGATATCATAATAAAATTTATTGATAAATTAAAAAAATTATCAATGTATTAAGGAAAAAGAAAAGGGAGAGAGAGAGCTATACATACATCTTTCTAAAAAGAAAAGAAACACCCTATTGATTAAATTAGCAATAACTAACCCATTTTTAATTTTTTAGCAAGAAAAAGACTTTGTTTTATTTATTTGACATTTAATAGTTATTTTCTTTTTCTTAAAAAATGTATTTTTGTTCTCCTTATTTTTCTCTACACACACGGTTGATTGTTGTTGTTTTTTTTCTTGAAAAAAAAATTATTGTTTTATTTTTTCTATTCTATCTCTTTTTTTATTTTGTCAACCATTTTAAAATAGAGTTCTTCTCTTTTTTTGTCTCATTTTTCTCTTTCTAGAATTCTTTTCATACCTATGTTTGATTCTCTTCCTAATTTTAAATTCTTCTCCGTAATTCAATATGTTTTTTCATGGATACTTCCAAAAATCATCTTTTATATATAATCTTGTTCTTGTCCAATTAATTGTTGAATTTCATGATTTGTGGAATTGAAGTTTTTTCAATTTTATTTTTGCGAAAAATTTAGGTTATTCAACCTTTTTTGTTTTCTTTCTAAAATCCTTTTCATATATATATATTTGCTTCTCTTCTAAATTTTCTCTTATTCTCCTCAATTCACTCTGTCTATGCAAATCAGATATAACTGAATGTTTATCGATGATCCTTCCAAAAATTTCTTTTAATATATAATTATGTAGCATTTCTTGCCCCGTTAATTTTGAAATTTCGTGATTTGTGGAATTAAAGTTTTTTTAAAAAAAAATGGCGAAAATTCCGATCATAGTATTTTGAAATTTTTGTTCTCAATTTCATGGGTAAGAAAGATTCTCATAAGATCCTTGCAAATAATCAGAATGTTGATTTTGATGAATACAACCCAATGTATACCAATGAATTCCAATCTCAATTTAAATTAAAGTATACAAGTTTATTATGTGAATACAAATCAATGAATACACAGATGAATACGAATCAATGTATACATAGTGCAGTTACCATATACATAAACAAAATCACATGTACAATTAATGAATAAAATTTAATTTATATATGTATCATATTAATCTCATTCTTGTATTCATTATAGTAATACATCTAACTGATGGTAATAGTCTTATGTATACAATATAAAGTTTATGTATACATGCTATAATTATTGTATACATCAATAAAATTTACACGTCTATTTTTATGAATATTTTTTTGTGTATACATATTTTTTTTATGTATACATTATGTAACTGCAACTTTAATTATTGTATACTTTATGCATATGTATTATTACAGTTTCTAATAAAATATCATTTATTATTATTTGATTAATTATTGTCAATTATGTGATAATTAATACACATTAGAGCATTAATAATATATTTTCTTACCTTAAAAGTAGCCATAATCTTTTAATAAGTTATTTAAAGAATTTTAAAAAAATCATTCCTTAAAAGTTGGTGTAACTTTTTTAATGGGTTAATTAATATAAATAAATATATATATTTCACTTTTTAAAAGCAGGCAATTGGGGTTTTAATAAACTAATTATTGTTGATTGGTAAAAAAAGAAAAAATCATAAAATTACAATCAAATATATCTTTATGTTTCTGTAAATTGCGTTTTTTTTTAAAAAAAAATAGACAGTTAAATAAAGTTGAGTATGAGAATTTAAAGAAATTGAAAAGCTAACTTCCTTAATTATAGGAGTTAGAAACAAGGAAGAAAAAATAATACCATATCTCCTTAATTATTTCGGGTTGGTTGCACATGATTAAGAGAAAAAAACTATAAAAAGTTGGTTTTATTTCTTTTAGGCTAATACGTGCTAATTTTTTTTAGACTATTAATTGTTAATTAATATTGGGCTATATGTTGCCAATTGTATATAATAGTTGTATGTCTATGTCAATTCCTCGTAATAAATGAAAGGAAGTAGATCCAAGGCCCACATTAATTGGGCTTGGGCCCGACCAAAAGCCCTCGGTTAGGTGAGGCTTTGGGGATAAAAGGAAAAATTATTTGGATGAGTGCCTTTTAATAAATAATTACTGATTTTAGCGATATTTTTTATTTATTGCCATTTATAGCAATACTATGTTAAATCTGCAATATGTATTAAAAGTTAATTAAGTATGCAATATATATGTATTATAACTGTTTTAAAAATATATTATGCATGTTTGGTAAGAAGTTGACACATTGTATTATAAGTGTATTAAAATGTGTGATAAAATGTATTATCCATCAATAAAACTTGTATTATATGTAAATAATAAATTGTTCTTTGTAATATGAATTAAAAGTGTATTATAAATGTATTAAAAGTGATCAAGTGAAAAAAAATATATTATTGCTATAAATGGTAAATATTTTTTTATTTATAGTATATCTATGAAAGTTTCCCATTGAGCAAAGTGGCCACTTTCGTCCTTTCATTTATGATAAAATTGACTAATACGTAAAATTCCCCTAAACTTGACGGCAAAATTTATTTTAACACTTTAATTTTACGGGTAATTATTTACCCTCTAATCTCTTTTCAAGTGAATTAAATACACCCTAATATTATTCAGGGAGGATTTTATGTATTTATATCTGAATTGGTCGAATTTGCTTTGGCTTCTTCTTACTTTTCTCTTTGCTGCTTTCAGTCTTCCTTTCTTTTTCTGATCGATCAATCATTAAAGTTTCAAAATTTACTTAATTTAATAAGTTGATGTATTACAAATGTGAATCGTTATTACCAAATTATATTACTCAAAAAATCAAGAGAATTTCATATCTAAAATTTAAAACTGCTTAATACAGACTTTGAGTTGGTCGGGATTGAGTTGTCAATATATACTTTATGTATAATTAGTGTATACTTCATGTATAATTAAGCTAAATTCAACTTTTGAATATATCATAATGTATAATCAATGTATAGGTAACCTATATTCAACTTTTTGAAATTAACATAATATATTTTCTATAACTTTTGGTTATTTTTAACTTAAATAAAATATGACTATGTTTGTTGTAAACTAATTACGTTAGTATATATATATATATATATACAGTGGTTTTAATGCCGCTACAGAAATGTTATTTTTTAGATGTCAAAAAATCATAGTAGAAAAAGAAGAAGAAAATATATATATTTATATATGGTTAAAAATTGAATATTCAAATAAAACCGACAATAGATGATTTGATTTTGATTTTACCCAAAAATCAATCCAGACCAAATCGTAACCACCAGTATAACAATGTTTTGCCAGTTTTGGAATTGGAAAGAGCATATGAAACTAGAAAAGCATTAAAGAAGAGTAACTTTGTTATGTATTCTAGCTAAAATTATTTTGTAAGACAATCAATATAATCCCAAATGGCAAAAATACATAGGCATATTTGAACCTAGTTTGCTTCTAAATTAATTTATGATTCACCTTAATGGAAGTGCATAAAAAAACAAAAAAAAACAAAAAAACTTAAAGCATAAAAGAGTTATTACAAGGTACCGTGAATTTTCATTAATTGTTAACTAAAAAAGAACGTGAATATCCTTTTATTCAACGAGGAAATTAAAGAGGAAATAATTAAGTATTTGAGACAATAACAATGAAGTTTGCAGGGGGAACTCATCAAGTCTATAAGCCAAGCTAGAGGGACTAAAGGCGTTCATCCGAATTTTCATTCATCGGAAAATCGCAATACATAAAATCATGTTTATATGTATATATAGTAGAGGATAAGCCTAGCTAACTCCTTGATAAAAATTCTATCTCCATCACTTGTTGTATGATTCATTCGAACAAGTTTTTTGTTTTAATTATGGTGATGATTGCACATGTAGCATCCACACTAACTTACGTACACCTCGACCTTTTCATATATGTGACCGGTACCTAATTGCTTGCGTTATTGTAGAAAATGTAGTGTGCGTAATTTTCTTCACGGCTAAAGACTGATCAACTTCCTGCATAAAGAAAAATAATATTTCATAATTTAGTATTTTTCTTGATAAATAATATTTTGATACTTTTATTTTTGTTCCTTCCACTTAATGAAATTGGGATGAGGGTAACCATATTTTAATAGAGTCGATTTTTCAGTTGATCACTCAATTAATACTCATTATCTCAGAAATTCATTTTCTTTATTAAAGAAAATTGACAAAAAAATATTACTTTTTGAAATAA
Organism: Solanum tuberosum; assembly: GCF_000226075.1. Taxonomy (NCBI): domain Eukaryota; kingdom Viridiplantae; phylum Streptophyta; class Magnoliopsida; order Solanales; family Solanaceae; genus Solanum; species Solanum tuberosum. Next base: position 89,493 of record NW_006239568.1, read on the forward strand.
TAATTATTATGTTGATAGGAAGAATCAATCCTATTTTAATACTCTATATGAAAAATCATTGTGCATATGGCCACCAACTAAAAGATGGACTCTAATCAAAATATGTTTTAATTCAGATTAATAAGATGTGAAATAGTAAACAATAAAATAAAAAATACAGGATGGATTAGTTATAAATATTTTTACTATATAAAATGTTCTTACTATCATCTAGTAGGTAGTAAATGCCAAAAATGGCAACAACCATCAATTAATTTGATGTCAATTAAATTAAATTTGAATTATTTTGTGTGTCTTAATTTGAGTTACACTAATAAATACTCAATATATTCACCTTTTTATTGTTTTCCTTTTATTTTGTGTGCCTTAATTTGATTAAACACAAAATGTACCCATATAAATGATTACTTTCTAATTTTATGATTTTTCACAAAAATATATGCATTGCAATACCAATAATATCCTTTGAAGACAATTTTAAACATGGCATATCATTACTATAACCGATTAAATGGAAATATTGAAATTAACAAATTAATAAATATAAAAGAGTGGCATTATATTTGGAATAACTTATAAAAGGAATTTATACAACACATAAATTGAAATAGAGAAAGTAAAAGATTAGTTATTTGCAGAATTGCAAATTAGAGATCAGAAAAGATTAGGCCTAGCTGAAAAAATAAACAAGTGAATAATAAAAAAACTAAATAAATTAAAATACCTGAACCAACTCATAGAAGAAGAAATAATAATGAAACAATTACATCTTTTGTTTTTTGAATTTCATATTTTCATTTCACCAATCACATCTTTCTTTATAGAAATTCTCAAGTTGCAAATGGAATTGAAGGGCTATTATTTCAATGGATTCCTTTTATAGGTTCATTGAACCTGGTCATCCTCTTTTCCACTTAAATAAACATAGTCGAAATATCTCTACAACTGTTACCTTCTATAATGACATTTCATTATAACAATAAAGCTTTAGAATCAATTTTGACATCATGTATATTATATAATTTTTATAATAATATTGATTTTATTATAACAATAAAAAAATATCTGAATAAATAATATTATTATAAAATGATATTATTTGAGTTGACACTTTACGACGTATTATCAACGCTAGAATGGCAAGCACTCAACTTTTGTACTTTTCTTACATTAAAAAAATGAACGGTGAGTCATATAGGGCTAAAGTGCATGACCTAATTGTTATTTTCAGAAAGATTCTTTACCTAATTAATATTTTATTTAGCTTCATTACAACATATATTTAGTTTTCTAATATAAAAAATTATTAGACATGGATTGATCACTTACCTAAATCTCGTAGTATAAGATCCTAAATTATATTATATTCCTACTATTTTCTATTTTACAGAAATTCCTTAAAATCAGATATTCGGATACATAAATTTCCTCCGGATACATTATATATGATACATTATAAATTTGTTTGTTACACTTAATATGAAATTTTAATGTAAAATTGACTTTCTTTCCCACAAATCACGCATAACTGATTTTCTTTTCACACAAATTACGCAGACAAATTGATATCATTCCATTCCAATCTGTAACAGCTTCACAAAATTCAAAAATCAAATTTTCATCTTCTTTATCAATTCGAAATCTTGAATGTCAAATCCTCCATTGTAGATGATTGGACAAACGATTCACAATTTCAAATCATCAATTTGAAATCGTCGAGTAATTTGAATTCAATGTATCAAGCAAAACTGATTGGAAATCGTCGAGTACAATTTTGTTTCTCAATTTGCTTTCAACAGACCCTAATTCTTTGTGGTGATTATGTTCAGGTTGACATATTTGCCTTGATGAGGCAGCAAAGATATTGTTAGGAGATGGGAGACCTCCTGCCATGACAAGAAGTAAAAAGTCTACACCTTTTTTTCTTGCTTAAGAGTAATCTGAACTACTAATGCACAAATTGTTAGTTCTTATAATTCAACTGGGTTGCCAATCTATGCTCCTTCAAGTAATGTTGTTCCTTCTTATCTATGCAACTAAAGTTAGGTGGTTGTATGATATCGCAAATGTATTGTCTTCGACGAGATATATTGAGAAGGTAATTATCCTCAAGTGATTATTCATCAGGAAGACAATATCATTCCATTCCAGTCTGTAACAGCTTCACAAAATTCAAAAAAATAAATTTTCATATTTTCTATCAATTCGAAATCTTGAATCTCAAATGCTCCATTGTATATGATTGGATAAACGATTCACGATTTCAAATCATCAATTCAAAATCGTCGAGTAATTTGAATTCAATGTATCACGCAAAACTGATTGGACAACCTTGGTTGCTGCTAACAATGCTAACAAGATCTCTCTGTTAACTAGTAAGTTTCTACTCCCCCTTCTCATCTTTCGTTATTAAATTTTAATTTGATTTCTGAAAAGTTATTTCATTTCTTGTTCAGAGAAAATTGAAGAATCTGAGAAGAAAACATTGATGAAATCAAGAAACAAAAATGGGAAACAATCACCATTGATTGATATAATGAATGATTCCCCCATTGTTGGTCTTGCTATGGGGGAATTTAGAGACCCCATAATCAGAAATATCCAAAAAAGGATTACTTGTCAAGCTAAATACTTGGTTACTCGTGGATCTTGCGAGGATTTATTGAAGGGACAAATTAAGACTTTGCTGTAAAAGGTTGAAGAAGACATTTTATTTTGTCGTTTTGATGTGAACATGTAAGTCATGATACATTAGTGATAAACGACACTTGTGTATAGTAATTTTGTATCTATAGATTATGATGTGTTCATTATTTTGTATCTGAATGTGATTTGTATAAAAATGTATCAACATAATATATTATATATGATACATGTAATAAATGGATTAACAATTGAGATGAATCAAATACATTTTGAATATCGAGTGTGTGTATCACAAATTTGTATAAATTTATCAGACTATTATTGTGTATATTGTACATATAAATAGTGTAACAATCAATATATGTAAATTACTTGTTTTGATCAAGAAAAATAAAAAATAATATATATATATATATATATATATGGATTTTTGTAAATGGTTGTATCATTGGTTATTGTAATGTACCTGGTACATGTTATAATATGGTTACAAAATTGTGTCGTTATGTGTTAGTTTGATGCAGGAAGAAGATACATTGTTTGCCATAAGCGAAAAATATGTAATTGTGGTAGATTTCAACTAGACGAGATACATTGTGGACGTTTTGGACAAGAAGAATACATTACTCATGATACATTACTATTACTAAAATATTAGTAAATTGCTAAGTACTGTAATCCTATCTGATACATTAGAGAAGTAAAGATTGCCCGTAAAATGTTTGATTTTAGATCGATACATTACTGTTTGGTAGTTATTAAGTATCAGATACATGTAGTTTTAGTTTGCCAAATAATGGATATGTATTATATACCTGTTGTTGGATCTGATACACAGTGCTCCAGTTATAGAACATTACAATTTATAAATCAAAATTATTATTGGGTAATATGTACATATACATCACATTCTAAGTTGGATAAGACTGAATAAATATTAAAGAGTGCAGATACATAACCCAACTGATTTATTGCTGTCTATATAACCTTTCAAATTTGAATAAGATTGATGATACATTAAAGAACTTGATACACGTAAATGATACATTATGTAGTATTTATGTATCCACAACATTTATATTGAACATGATAAAACTAAACGAATATTCAACAACATTATGGTTATATATCAACACCTTAAATATGAATATGATACATTGGATAAAACAAAGGCTATTGTGACAGTGACATATCAGATCAGTGATGACACTAACAAAGGGTAATTTAAGAATCAAAATAAGGCTATTGTGACAGTGATGTATCAGATCAGTGATGACACTAACAAAGGGTAATTTAAGAATCAAAATAAATGAGATACATTCAAAATTTGTATCTTTTACAGTGATAGTCGTGTAATGGTAGATCCAACTTTTTCCGCTTTTTTGGGCATTTTTTCAACAGTAGATTTAAAGCTCGAGCATGTGTCCTTCCTCGACTTCTCCGCTCACAAATGTATCACGAATATAATTTGGTATTATGTACGGATACATATTCTTCTAAATTTGGATAACCGTAGAAGATACATAGCAACACTTGATATATAATAAAATGATACACTTGTAGAGACTACTTCTTTCCATTTCATAATGTAGTTTCACCAGCAAAATAGGTGTAACATCCGGCGATTTGAAATAACTATGAAGAGGCCTAGAATTGGAAATTTTCATTTTTGGAAAGAATTTGGAAAATCTGGAAATTTGGTTAAAGTATGGGAAGAAGTGAGTTTTTGACCAACTTTGAGCAGTCATAACTTCTAGCTCAGGATGAGTTAGGAGTATTTCCAGTTATGGTTGCGAAGCTGGTGGAATGATCTTTCCAACGCCACCAAGTTTGCTCGATTCCGAGTTCGTATGAGTGAGTTATATCTTTTGGAAATAGGGCAGTTGGCAGGGAAATCCGTCCGGAAATTTTAGGGGCATTTTGGTCTTTTCCCTAGCCTTTTCTTTTGGA